>NW_015632455.1:520644-560728 GCF_001515625.1 Sinocyclocheilus rhinocerous
TTTAGTGAGTATACCATGATTGACAACATGTGATATACCTTGCAGCAGACATTTTGTAAAATGTGTTTTTCATGAAAATTGTCACTGGTGTTACTGTCACTGGTGTTACCTCCTTATGGGTAACACCAGTGAAGATCAGTTTATGTTTATGTTCTTTTACTAACTGCTTTCACTAATTGGTTGCCAAATGTATGTCAAATGTAACAATTTAGTCTTATCTACTTAGTTGAAGAATAAGGATCTTTGGTCTTATATGTCACTGGTGTTACTTTTTTTCTGTCACATTAAATAAAATGTGTCACATGTTGTGACATGATAATAGTTTTACATCCATTGAATTCTGCTACACTCAAGAGTTAAGATTTAAAGGATTGCATCATTAATTGTTTATAACTGTTTTTACAAATATTTTCATTGTCATAGCAAATACATGGTTGCGCAAATGAACTAGCATCGTTCAATCACACTTTTTACAAACCTGATTAAAATAAATAAAACAATCTCCTTATGTGTTGCATTATCATATTTTTTTCTATAACTCCGACTACATGTACTAAAAAAAAATCGAGAAACAATATTTCATAAAAACCTTTAAAATTGCCAAAGAAGTAAGGTAACACCAGTGACAAAAATGGTAGGGCCTACATGTAGTCTTTAAATAAATGAAATCTCCTTATGTGTTGCATTATCATATTTTTTCTATAACTCCGACTACATGTACTAAAAAAAATCGAGAAACAATATTTCATAAAAACCTTTAAAATTGCCAAAGAAGTAAGGTAACACCAGTGACAAAAATGGTAGGGCCTACATGTAGTCTTTAAATAAATGCACAAAAAAGATAAAAAAATCATTAAGCTGTCATTTATGTGTATTCATAAAGTCAAAAGGTAATATAATAATGTGGTCTAAGTTTAAATGTTAAAAAAGAGACACATTTTGAGACATCTTGCCATACCAAAAGTGGACGTTTCTGTAGAATGAGCAAAATAATCGTTCCTCTGTTTATCGGTTGCCATGAGAACGCATCCAGGCAGTGAGATGAAGTTTGCCTCAGTGAGCTGAGAAAAAGATGGATGGATGGAATGGAACGATAGAACGGTAAATAGAACGATAGAAAGAAAGAATGATATAATGATATAACGACGGACGGAGCGGAGGGACGAAAACGATAGTACGAATCGTTCGAAAGAATGATATAACGACGGACAGACAGACAGACAGACAGACAGACAGACAGACAGATAGATAGATAGATAGATAGATAGATAGATAGATAGATAGATGGATGGACGGACAAATAGACTATGAGACAGACAGACAGACAGACAGATAGATAGATAGATAGATAGATAGATTTAATCCATTCCTATTCACTGCCATGTACGTCATTCTCATTTAAACCAGATGATGAAACGCTGGGACTGGGAGCCTCTTTGATGTTCAGTGATTGAAGCAGGTTTGTTTGTGTGTTCTTGTCTGACTGTGCATCCTTGATACAGATATGATTACACATGTAGCCTGCAATTACTGACACAAACACGTTTGTACCATGCAGATTCCTTGTAATATAAGCATATCTTCTGTTCTTGTCCTTTTTTGTATAGTCTTCACAAGGTGGGTGTAAATAAATATTTAAAATGTGTGGATTTTTATCTCAAAGGAACTGAATACTAATCATGCAAAAGAGCACAACTGGAACAGGATTATAATTTTAACAGCAGCGCACAGGGGACGTGTGCAAGCAGAAACCGCTAATTGGTTCAACAGTTGAGGAATATTATCTAAAGATTAGTGAATCATTTAGAACAATCCCCGTGGACTCCTCAACAGAGTGAACAACAGCCATTGCCCTTTTGCATTGACTAGAGATCAGCGTTGCCATTTCTTCAGTAATTGTAGGATAAAGATGAGGCTAAGGGTGCTCGTTCCAGTGGTAGTAGCTGGAGCTGTTTTAGAGAATTAATAGCAGCACAAAATAGAAAATAGAAAAACAATCAGACTTCCAAATGGGGGAACAACAAAATTCACAGCAGAATGTTCCTAAAATGTTTTGCTCAAAGCAAACAGAATGATAGAATAACAGATGTCATTCTGCCAAAATCAGCTTCAAATACGTAGACAATCCAGTCAATGGATAATGCAAAGTTTCTGCTTTGAGTAACCTCTGTCAAGTAATTATTTAGCTAAAAATTCTAAATTCTTTGGGTTTTAAAGAGAGAAATAGAAGAACAAAATTCACATCAGAATGTTGGTGAAATGTTCTACTCAAAGCAAACCAAATGATGGATTAACAGAAGTCCATTTGTCTATAATCAGTTCCAAAATATGCAGACAGCCTTGTCAATGGATAATGTTAAATGGATAAAGTTTTGAAATATTTGTATTACTTTTATGGTAAAAATTATCTGGATAAAATAAAATAAAATAAAATAAATATTTGGGTATTAATAAATAAATAAATATTTAAAAAACAATTGAAAAAAATAATCCCTTTCACCATCAGTGGACCACTTGAAAATATTTTACTGTAAATACTGTAAGGTGAAACCTTCCCCATTTCATTGCAACAATCCAAACATGACAAGACAACATCATGATGACTGATTAGGGTCATTTTGTAAAATCCAAATATATATGTCCCCCCCACTTTGGGATTACTCTTCACACATGGGCACCTGCTGCTCACGCAAGCCAGGCAGACCCCCACTGGGCACAAGTTAATCCCCCATTGAGTGAAGAAGAGATCTTGGCAATAGTGAGAAAGAGATCGGACAGAAAAAGAAAGAAGCAGAGAGATAAACAGCAAGCTGTGCCTATAGGTATAATACTGCCATTATTAGATGGAAAAACTGACCCAGTTAGATCCTTGGTATCACCAGCTCCAGCTTAAGGCAGAAATGAATGTAGGCATCACTCACACACACAAGTTATGTGTGTGTGTGTGTGTACTACAATGTATATTATAGATCTTTTGGTGAACAATTCACCCATGCATGTTTCATTTTCTTTTTTTTCTTGGACCCCATAATGGCTGCATCTGTTGACCTCAAAATGTCATAACTGGACCTTCTGGTAAAAATGACAGACTTCTCTCTATGACATATGCAGGACTTCTCCAATCATTTAGTCTGCCTAAACCCCATCCTACAGGCTTGTGTTCATCTGCCTCCACATCTCAAAATCCAAGTCGATCCATAGAACCAAGTCACGCCACAGTATAGAAAAAAGACCTGTCACTACTTCTGTTTTATTGTAACTTTAAAAACTTGTTTGAGGTCAAGCATGTAAATCGTCCTTGAGGTTGAAGGTTTTTCTCATAATGTGAAATTAAATTAAATCCACATCCTTGCTCTCAGTCTGTCTGCCGCACTCTCACTTTTCTCTGAAACAGGAAACGATTATAGTTTGACACATGGAGATAGAGGAAAAATGAAGTTAAAGGGATACAAAAAAGGAGTAATTAGGAGGAAAAAAAGGTCGAGCCTCTATCTAGCAGACTGTCACCTTCTAAAGATGATGGCTGGTAAAAAAGCTTAAGTGGAAACAGCTCTCCAGCTTGCTTTTTACTTTTCTTGCATGTGACGTTTTAGACAAATTTCACCCAGGCTTACTCCATAACTCATCCATAAATCAATATGCACTACAATTAACCGCTATTATTCACTCAATACACCATTACAAACCTCTAAATTGCAGCATTTTGTAGCAACTAAGATAAATTATGACATTTCACAGTCAATTCTTACATAATTGAACTTTATACTAATCAGCCATCAGTAGTTTTGCATCACAGGCTCCAAACTATAATGCTGAGTGATTATTATAATCTGATGAAAATGACAGTGCCATTGTTTAGCACAGTATAACAGTAAAACAGAAACAGCAAATACCAAACAGCCTAAATCTGGAAATCACTAACTCAAAACAATTACATTAACTTAATATATTTTAAGGTTACATTACTTAAAATTTTTTTTTAACTCCACTTACTGTATATATTGACCAGTTCTTATTTAACTGAAAATAAATACAATTTAACTAATATTTTATTTATTTACTTAATTTAAAAAAAAATAAATATTAGTTCATTTCAATATTGAAAGTTAGTTCAATTCAGTATTGGTTGTAGGGTATCAGAGCGAATCAGACATTTTAAGATTCGATCAGATTGGTGTTGAACAGCACAAAGAGCCGAATTCCACAAAAAGGCCCAAGACAACGTCATAAATCTGTCCTCAACCTGTGGGAAACCCCCTTTTCTGCAACTAGGACAACAAAGAGAACCCCCCTACACAGGCAACGCAAGTACCTCCAGATTCTAGCTGAACTGGTGCATTTAATATAAATTAACTTCATTGAGAAACTCAATTCGAGGGATAATTAAGTGATTGATGCTTGTTCAGGTCTAGGCAATTGCACATCTTGCTGTAAACATGGGATTTCACATTTTCATTCTCTTAAACTCATTCTTTCCTCACTTTCTCACTTCCTGCAACTTGTATGAATGTGTGAGTGCATGTGTTTATGTGATAGATTAGTTTATATTGTCTTAGATTTATCCAATAAAGTCTTATTGATATTGAAAAGAGAAGTATCTTGTGTTTTGTGCTTACAAGTTAATGTCTTAAACTGCCGATCTTGTTACTGTGCTAATTAATAGTGTTTTCACTATATTTTGGATTTTAATATCCATGTAGAATTGATGTTCAATGAATCGCTGGCCAACTCAGTGATCAGCCGTAAAACAGTGATTCTGTCCAAATTCCCTATAAAATCTTAAATGATTCCCTTTGAGCTAAATTGACCTGTTTCCCTTACATGGTGTTTGCAAAAATGTTATATTTTTGCATTTTCTTTATCACGATCTACACTACTTCCCCTGGGTGAATCTTCACAGATTTGTTAGAGACTGCTAAAGGTCATAATAGGCCACATTTGTTACAGCACTTCACACAAATCCAGCTGGCACAGGAGCCTCTGACTATGCTAAAATGATTCTCACTTACACTAATTTTGAGCATTAAATCCTAGACCGTGAGTACTGTACATTTGCCTTCAAAATGTGTAAACCTCAACAATTGTACCATTTTTCTTTTTTTACTTTGTGGTGTAGTTTGCTCCACCCACTCAAAAGACACACAGCAGTGTCATTAAGACAGGCAGCAGAAAGAAGCCTGAAAGAAGCAGAGTGCTGCATTAAAGAGCCGCTCTCGCTGGAGACTGAAAACAGTTTTAAATTGGAGAGGGCTGCGACTGAGAAAATCACAGTAAATAAAAACTTCATACTGAGAGTGTTTAAGCTGCTGCTGTCAAACAGACAGTGAATAGAAGCACACTGGCTTGCTCACAGTGGATAAATACATTTGATGAGGCAGTCACATGCACACACATACTCACGCACACAATGCTACAGCATCTGCTGACGAGCGAGTTCCAGCGTTTGGGAAGCGTCAGCAGGTTTTTGCGCGGTCGACGTGAGTTCAGTGGGGGAATATCAAGCGAGGCAGAGCTATCGTCCTACCAACAGTATTAGCCATGCTAACCGACGAACACCTCGCCTTTCCACTGGACTTAACCCGCCAAAGATGAGGGTTTTACTCAACTGCGTGAAACAAAAAGCAATTTAGTTCTTCTTTTATGTTGTTCTCCGTCTCTTTCTGGGTCCCCCATCTCCTCTCGTATGACAGGCACGGACTGCGCGCAAGCTTGGGGGAGAAAAAGGCATTGCAGCTTCATGGCACTGAGGTACCGTCTGCTGATACGCACTTGTGCTTTCTTTTGTGAGAAAATGCCTTAGTTAAACGTGTCATTAAATTGCGATGATTGTTTTTTTTAACGGGTACCAGAGTAAATTTGAACGAATAGTCCTTTGCAGTCTTTTCTTAGTCAGTTTATATATAGCCAGGTCTGTGAGGAGGAAATTTTATGAATGAATGAGTTAAAATGTGTCTGCGTCTATGGCGTCAGGCGAAAGCGCATCATTGTGGAATCTGGAAGCATATACACGATGCCTTCATAAGAGACCCGTGCACTGAGGCGGCGCGTCTTATTTTTAGACAATTACTAAAAATAGAAACAAAGTGAAGTGCGTGCGTTTTGTCGGGACGGCTGCTTGATTAATAGCCTTTTTGCGATGAAATGCACACGCAGCAGCAAACTAAGCGAAATATTGTACATTTACAGCTTGCCTTGATGCAATTTGCTACAATGTTTTGCTGCTTCCAAACCTGATTATTAAGTGCTCAAGGACTATTCAGTTTCTAATTAACCACAAATCAACACTTTGCCAGCTGTAATGATGAAATCTCAACATTCTAGATAATGACAAAATTTGTAAACATATCCTACTTTGCCTAATAATTTCGTTCTTGACTGCCTAAGAATAAGAGACTGTTTCATCAGGTTCGGGGGCTTCAGGCATATTTCTTTTGACAGATATGCTATTCCCACTGCCTTTCCACTGACATACACATTCTCTCTTATCTTCACTACGGCACCCCTCTCTCTTTCACCCCCCTCCCTCCCTCCCCCCACCATCAGCTATGATTCACTCTCTTGCAGCAGCAATGAGCAGCCAACTTCAAAACACCTCTTCCCTCTCCACGGTGGGCACGTGGAATCTCCTGGATGTGCGGAACTCATCACCGGTGCGAACGGCAGAGCTGAGGCCACTTCCCGTTAGCCCATGGGACATTGCACTGTGCGTGACGGGCACGCTCATCTCCTGCGAGAATGCAATCGTGATCGCCATCCTGTTCTACACTCCCACCTTGAGAGCCCCCATGTTCATTCTGATAGGGAGCCTCGCATTCGCGGACCTGCTCGCGGGACTCGGCCTCATTCTCAACTTCGTCTTCATCTATATGCTGAACACGGAGTTTGTGACTCTGATCTCCGTCGGCTTGCTGATCGCCGCCTTCTCCGCATCTGTGCTCAACATCCTGGCCATCACTGTGGATCGCTACTTGTCCCTCTATAACGCTCTGACCTACCACACGGAGCGCATGGTGACATTCACCTATGTCATGGTGGTTCTCATTTGGCTGGTGTGCATCATCCTGGGCCTACTGCCAGTGCTCGGCTGGAACTGCCTCCGAGATGAGGCCAGCTGCAGTATCTGCCGGCCGGTCACCAAGAACAATGCCGTGGTGCTCGCTGTGACGTTCTTGCTGGTGTTTGCCCTCATGATGCAGCTTTACCTACAGATCTGTAAGATTGCCTTCCGCCATGCGCAGCAAATCGCTGTTCAGCACCAGTTCATGGCCATTTCCACCACAAAAGGTGTATCCACGCTCTCAGTCATCCTCTGCACCTTTGCCGCATGTTGGATGCCCTTCGCCATGTATTCGATTGTGGCAGACTCCAGCTACCCGATGATCTACACGTATGCAACAGTGCTGCCAGCGACATGCAACTCGGTCATAAACCCAATCATATACGCTTACAGAAATCCAGACATCCAGAAATCCCTGTGGCTAGCCTGCTGCGGATGCGTGCCGTCCAACTTCTCCTTGCGGCCAAGGACATCGAGTGATGTATAGGTCGGACTCACATAATTAGTTTGTACTGTGTCAGTGTTAATGATATGATGTCCTCCCTTGGTGGGATCCCAGTCAAACGTTGCTGGTTGTGCAGTAGGTGTTGCGATCCAAGAGGTCAACCTGCAATGTATAATTATATGTCTTTAATGCATTGCAGACCTCTATGCACAACATTTCAAATTATACCATATGTGAGACCGTTCAAATTGAACATGAAAAAAAAAAAAACACCATTAACAGCGAAAATGATTACAAAACTGACCTGATACGTGTAAAGAAAGCTGTAAACGGTAGACAGCTTTCGTGTACATGTTCATGCTATATGGAGTTCTTTCAGCACCACGGACAGCGACAGGTACAATGAAGCTATTCCCTATTCCCCGCCTCTAACACTTAAATCTGTGTTCACTTAAAAATGTATGAATGACAGAGAGAAAACATGGTCCCGTGAGCGAAAATGATAGTGCTTCTGGCATTTGTCGCTTTACAGCCAATTTGATCAAATCACTAATTTCAGTTTAGAAACTGAAATTATGGTGCCAGGAAAAAAATTACCTCTTTTAATTTTAATGTGATTATTTGTTGCTACACATCATTGGCGGTGAAATTTCATAAATTTAAAAATCCCTGAGAAAAGCCAATTTGTTTAGACATGCTGAACTGGTTTATTGTCTAACGTCCCTAATGACATTGAAATATCTTCTGCCACGAAGTTGCAAGGCAAATCATATTTTCACACATTTTTGGTCTCGAATCCATTGAGCACACATCTTGGTGTTGGTGCGAAATGGCAGGGTTAATGAAGGTCTGAGCGCGAAATGAGGTGTCAGCCACAACGCTTTAATTTCGACATCAGGCAACATCTTTCAAGGCAATTTTGCGTATTTTTCTGGGTTTGTACAGAAAAATGATCCCGGTGATGATCAGATATAATTGAGTGTGTAGAATGTACAATTAGTCCGTCAGATCAGGGATCAATGTTAGGGGCAGGGTTGTGTGTAAATAGATCTGCATGAAGGCCTATTAAAAGATCAGATAACTAGGCCAAAATGGGACAGAAGGGACTTCAGTTAAGATTCAGCCAAAAGGACCTTGAAATAGCATGTAAGATTTAAAAACACATCATTAAATCTGCCGAATTGGATTTATACTATGCTACACAACCCAAAAAATAAATAAATAAATAAATAAAACACACACACAAACATAAGAAGCTCAAAGGTCAAAACCGAGAAACACTACGCCTTTTTCCAAATGGCGCAAAAGAAACATCACTAAAAGCTAAAGGATTAGTTGTCGTAAATATTTTATATGCATAGATATTTGTTGAGCTTGACCGTAACAAAGCCTTGTGTTTTCGAGGGGGGTATATGAATGTCACAGCTGTTCTTTGACGACCCCTCATTTGCGGCAAAATATCTTAATTTAGGCCTTACCTTTTCTCTTCTGCAATAATGAATTAACGTGTACCGTTCATTGATAGAGCTACAATCACAATGAGGCCATCAACAGAGCTAATTTTACTTCCTGACTTGAACATGATTAAAAAACAGACTGAGAATAGGTTAGTGAGACCAGGGTGTTTCAACGCTTTAAATCAATTGTACTATTTTCTAAGATGTGCTTTCACATTGTAGTACAAGTATTCAAAGTTGGCCTTGAGAGCCCATCCAGGTGCCCTCTGACTAACCTTAATACTCTTAGTGACCTGTACGAAATCTGATGGACTTTTACCTGGAGTTATTTCACAGTCTGGACACTGTGGAACAATTCTCCAGTCTTTTTTTTGTTTTTGCACGATTGTGTGATATGCCTGATTGTTTGTGGTTGTGTGCGTGAAAGCGAGAGAACCATTTGTTTATATACCACTCACTTATGTCAGGAGTGGGGTTCAGTGACCTGTCACACTGTGCCCACTTATAAAAAATAACCCACCCCACATAGTACACAACACTTGGCAAATATCAGTGTTTTTCAGCAAATCTCTACCGTTATGTAATGTATCTTCACTACAATGTAATCAATGGGATGCCATAGATTAAGTTCGTTCAGGGGTGCAGCGGTTATTTTTCTTATGCAATGCTGTATGGAAACGTATATTTTTATACACATCAGGGCATGAGTTTTATGATGTCGTTTTGGTGTGTGTGTGTGTGTATATGTGTGTGTTCTGTACCTGTATTCTTATTGATGGTTTCCTAGAAATAGCAAAAACAGAAAAAAATACCTAAAAACAAAAAAACAATGATCAAAAAAGTGTTGGCAAGGCAGAAAGTGCCATAATTTCACTTACTAGTGTCTTATTGATTTCATGCATTTATCAGATCAGTAAAAACAAGGATTATGATTTGTAACATCACCTGACTGTGTCGACAGTACCGTTCACCTTCAAATTTGCAGCGGTCGAGGCACAGCTTGGTGTCCAGATAGTCAACATCTAGGTAGCTTGACTACTGAACACAGATAATTTGTTTAGTAGCGGCTAGTTTGAACGGTTAAAAGTTAAAGCTCAAAAATAGACCCAGAGAACCAGGTGGTGTGCACGTTCTACGCCAAGGGAACGGCTGGATTCCACCCTCTCTCTTGGACATTGGAGCCCACTACGGCTACCGGCAGAGTAACGCAGTCCTCTTTTTAGCGTTCTGTTGGACTGGGACAGCCCTTTTGTGTGCCAGACTACAGACAGATGGTCCACCCCCAGCCTCGTGCTCAAAAGTGACCTATCTAATTACTAACACCACAGATATCATCACAGAATTGAAGTATGCCAGGCAGCCGGCCATCTAGAATTTCACATATCTTCAGTCAGTAGTAGACAAAATATAAGATGACTGCATTCCTCTGGAGCTACAGTACAGGCGACGGAGGCTTCTTTTTGAGAGTTACAAAGAAGAAAAATCTAGCGTGAGACCAGTGTACCTTAGTCTTCTGTTGTGACGTCAGCGCTGGAGTACGTAAATGGAGAGAGGTCGTCTGAATGACGGCACCTAAACGCATGGAAGCTCTATTACCACTAAATCTGGCCCTGCTAAAAATAACCTTGAAGAGCATGAAATGTTTCATTTATCTAGGGTACTTGAAATCCATTTTCTGGGCCAATAAGCCTAGCTCTGTGTTTCCCATCAACAGCTACAATAGAGCGAGAAGGCGCCTTCCTAAAATAAGGGAGGGGGAGAGAGACAAGCCTTTAGAAGAGCCTCTGGGGTTGTGTAACCACTGCACCCAAATGTAGTCCATTCTCCGAAATCTAAATCTCTGTGCTTTACTGATGAATTCTCACTATGATCTACAATCACTTTTGCAATCATCTATAGAGCTAAAGGAATGTTTTTGTGTAGGTAAACTGTCAGCACAATTACGTGGCCCTTATTAGCAAGCGGTCAGAGATGTGGATGGGTGCTCTGATACTGTGATGCAATCGTTGTTGATCATTTTCTTGCTTTGTTTGTTTCTCTTTGTATTGTGAACTGAAATCTGACAAGTACGATGCACTTTATGAAAGGAACATGCTACACGTCGCAATGTAAGTGTGGAATGTAATCCTTCCTAAAAATTAGGGATGCACCGATACCGATACTGGTATCGGTATCGGGCCCGATACTGGCCTCCTGTACTCGTACTCGTACTCGTTAAAATGCCCCGATACCAAACGCCGATACCACAGTATTGTGAACTGAAATCTGACAAGTACGATGCACTTTATGAAAGGAACATGCTACATGTCGCAATGTAAGTGTGGAATGTAATCCTTCCTAAAAATGATTTATTTTTTATTACTGTAAATATGACAATACTGAAACAAAAAGAGAGTGGGTGAGCGAGAAGAAAAAAACAACAACATGTGGAGAATACTTTGTCAAATAAAATTCAGCAAACTTAATCACAGTCTATGGTTGTTTGGTGTTTTGTGTGTGTGTGAGGGGGAAGGACAGACTCAAACAGGTCATCGTTTGAAGGCGGCTCAGCTTTAAAAGGCTTGGGTATGAATTATTGAGCCGTTCTGTTTTACGTAACGTGCGCTGTCAGGATCACGGTGAGTGTGGGATCTGAATGCCAGAGATCTTGCCGAGCCCACGCTGTGAGGTGATGGGAAATTCGCACCTTTTTGAAGGGGTGATCGAAGCGTCCTGCTGTAGAAAATGTATTATCGATTTAGCAGAATTAACTTACTACTAAGTTATGTTCACTTTTATAAAATCATAATCGATTAATAGGGG
Source organism: Sinocyclocheilus rhinocerous (assembly GCF_001515625.1). NCBI lineage: Eukaryota > Metazoa > Chordata > Actinopteri > Cypriniformes > Cyprinidae > Sinocyclocheilus > Sinocyclocheilus rhinocerous. The sequence continues at coordinate 532,406 of NW_015632455.1, forward strand.
GACTCCTCAAAAACACTTCAATATTTTAGAATCTCTAATTATTATCTTTTTTCGATTTAAGTGATGGCTACATATACTCAGTCACAACGCTAAATATTTGTTACTCACTTATGTTGAACAACAAAAACAGTTTTATTATAGCCTATTTTCAATAAAGAATGTGTACTTTTATTGATCTTTTGGTGACACTTTATTTTAAGGTGTCCTTGTTACACATGTTAGGCTACATGTACTTACTATTGTAATAACAATATATTATGCATAATTACGTGCAAGTAACCCTAAGCCAAACCCTAATCCTTACTATATAGTAAGCACATGTAGGCCTAGCTAATTAATATTTCTTAGTACTTAAATGTATAATTAGCTGTAACAAGAACACCTTAAAATAAAGTGCAACCGATTTTTTCACTGAATTAATGTGTAGCCTGATCTTTGTGACATTATAACCCATTCTCTAAACGAAGCAATCAATTACCATCAATGAAATTTAGTTTCTTTACGGTTAGGACCTATAGACAATTTCTAACAACTTACACTATCTGCATAATTATACATATTGATTTGCTGTAAGATACTTCAAGAAAACTTTCAATTAATTATATGCATTACATGCTAATACCTGAAATTCAATATTGACATTGAATTTGTTGGAAGCGGACAAAAGTTTATTATATTAAGATATAAAGATTATAATAAAAATAAATGTAACAAGTAAAACTGTGTATATTAATTATAAACAAATACTAGGGCTACTACTAGCAAAGCTGGGTATTACTTACAAATTGTAATCCGTTACTGATTCCAAATTACATGACAAAAATTGTAGTTAGTAACGTAATCCATTACATTACACATTTTAAGTAATATAATCAGACTGCTTTTAGATTACTTTTGACCTAACTCAGGGGCGTAGCCATCATTTCAGAAGTGAGGGGGACAGAAATGTTTTATATACATTTCTGTAATCTATATAACCTACCAGTCAACAGTTTTTGAACAGTAAGATTTTTAATGTTTTATAAAGAAGTCTCTTCTGCTCACCAAGCCTGAATTTATTGGATTCAAAGTACAGCAAAAGCAGTAATGTTGTGAAATATTTTTACTATTTAAAATAACTGCTTTCTATTTGAATATATTTTTAAATGATTGCTGTGATCAAAGCTGTATTTTCAGCATCGTTACTGCAGTCTTCAGTGTCACATCCTTCAGAAATCATTATAATATGCTGATTTGCTGCTCAAGAAACCTTTTTTAATTATTATTACTATCATTATTTAAAACAGTTGAGTAAATTTTTTCTGGATTCTTTGAAGAATAGAAGGATCCAAAGATCAGTATTTATGTGAAATAAAAAGCTTTTGTAACATTATACACTATACCATTCAAAAGCTTAGAGTCAGTATAATTTTTATTTTTTTGGAAAATAAATTATAGAAATGAACACTTTTATTTAGCAAGGATGCTTTAAATTGATCATTACATTTTAAAATATATTCAAATAGAAAAATAGTTATTTTAAATAGCTTAGTAAAAAATATTTCAAAATGTTACTGTTTTGCTGTGCTTTGGATCAAATAAATGCAGTCCCCCGCATAATCTATGCCCCTGACCTAACTCATTTATCACATGGATTTAAATAGGATAATCTTGTACCATATTGATAAAAAAGAAAATGTTTTCCATTCATTGTTATTAACAACATGAAGTGCATTAAACATTATATTACATCATGGTTTCCCAAACTGGGTTTGTGAAGGAACTGCAGGGGGTTTATGAGTTTTTAATGAAAAGATAATATTATATATATGTATATACAGTATTATATAATATATATATATAATTTGTTTACCTGCATGTCATGTGGTCATAACCAACGCCAGACAACCATGAACATGCAAATGTAATATTTAATTATTAAAATATTTATTGTAATTTATTTTAAAATATTATTAATAATTAAAAGATGATTTAGTCAAAAATGCATCAGAGTGTGATTGATTGACTTGGCAGCATCAAATAATCATTTATTGCGAACTGAGTGGCACTAAACGACAAAAACTGTTAAAAAGCACAAAAGAAAAATGATGTCCATTGAGAGTTAAAGGGTTAAACATGATAAAACACTAAACAAACCCGTCCTGAGGTAAAAACTCGATGCTTCCCTCAGCAACAGTTAACGCTTGCCAATATTATCTCAAACAGATACACGCACACAAGGGAGAGAAATAAAAGCTTGGTGGACAGTGGTTAATTGAGTTCACCTGGTTATTAGACAGAAGGAAAATACTGAAATTGATGTCCAGAAAAGAATGAACTCACCCACTCTTCAACGGTAGACTAATAAGTGAGAAATTGCGCATCCTGCTGGTAATTTGGATGAATCACAACTAATGAATGCGCGTAGAGGCAGGACAGTAAGGTTTACCCACATAACCTGCCTACACATTCACTCATTCATCACGAACACGCACACGGTGAAAAGCAGGGATGACTCACCGGGCGCACACGCCCACGCATGCGGACAGAAAGTGAGAAGTGCCAGTATCACCGCCTCAACAGGACTGAGTCACACTACAGCACTACTGAGACAGTCACCACCAGAACTGCTCCAATCACTGCCTCAACAGCACTGAGTCACACTACAGCACTACTGAGACCGTCACCACGAGAACTGCTCCAGGACACAAACATATAGACCGCATCACACAACATAACCTCCTCTTATACATTGTTATTATTACACTTTCAAAGAACTATAACGAAGACAATAAAGACAGCAAGACTTTAACGAGGCCCCAAACAAAACAGATTAACAACACTCTTGACTGTGAGCTAGTGCATCTGGCGCATGACTACAAGCTCATCTGTTACTGTTTTGCCCCGTAATCTTCCCTGAATCATAGTGAGTCTCCCTTCGCTCCTTCTAAATGGTCTCCTTCTCCATTAGACATGCACACAAACAAACTTAAACAGGAAAGAAGACCCACTAAACCATTTTCTGAGAACTCACTAGTAACCATTCCCTGCATCCCTGTGGAGATTTAAAACATTTTCCAGCAAACAGGCTCACTTTAAAAACCCAATTTGGCAGCTCTACAAAAAGCTGAAGGAGACAATGAGGGCAGTGAAACAGGAGGGAGATGCGTCACAGATTCACACAGCCGATCATTCCTGCTGTAAGTCACGACTGTGACTGAGGCACGTCTGACCTTCCTCAAAGTTAAGATCAGGTGAACAAGACCCCGGTCACCCTCAGTTCTCTGCCAATTTAGGAGGGATGAGAAAGCTTAATAGTAAAAACCTGAAATGAGGGAAAGTGAGGGAGAAGTCAAAGTAAATGCTGAGGATCATGTAGCAACAAAGAAGGCTTCTCAAGCACTGCCTGCCTCTGAAGTAATGTGATCTATAGCATGTGTAAAATTATAGGGCTAAACTGAAGGATACAATCCATAATTCAATAGAGACAAAGTTTAAGGAAGGGATGGACAGGCAGTGAGATTAAAGTGAAGGTAATGGTTTTGCAATACAAGAAAAGGTACTTGATGCTTGCAGTATTAAAATGTTTCCCACAAACTTTAGCCAATGAATTTCCACGACTTTGCTAGTCGATTGTGGTTACCTCAAGATGCGGTTACATCATGATTTTCATTTAAATTTCAAAAACATTGCTGGAGTAGATTTCTATTTCAGTATGAGCACCAATCCATGAATAAATAGTTGTAAATTATTCTTATAATTGCAGAGATGTAAATAAGAAATAAATGAAGTAAATACCCTGCGATTTGAATGCGATGTATGGTGGAAACAGATAGCATATTTTAGATCAACGCATAACTACAAAAATATTCACACTATTAGAAATCAGAAATTTGTTTTAAATTAATTTCTGGTAACCACAGTTTAAAAAACATGTCCAGGCTTTCCATTATTACAAGAGGGTTCCTTTGATCATAGAAAGACTGAAAATGTTTTAATTAGGTAAACAAAGCAACAAATCATTAAATCGCAAAAATCCAAGGTACCTTTAGACATTACTGATTCGACTTTAGTACATGCTATTAAATCATTTAAAAATAAATTGAAATATAAATACCAAATGTTGCCACAAACCACACCGAGGAATGTTTTAAGAAGCACTTTAATGGCAGTCCAAACATGCATGCAGCACTTGCCGACATTATATATATATTTTTTTTTTTGATACATTAATTTTCATACTGTTTCTTAACTATATAAATCAAAGTTCTGCCATTTTAACAAAGTTCTATACATCACATTGTTTAAAACACAAAGGACTTCATTCTTTACATACAAAACACAGGTTAAACACACAGCTCATGATAGCTGTTAAGTTGGGAGAGGTTAACTCAAAGCCTCCCTATTTGTGCAGTGAGAGACACATTTAAGCAAATAAATAGAAAATAAAAGCTGAAATACTGAAGTGCTCTTATTCTGTACAAATTAGCATATATAGCATTTCAAATGCCTCAGAGGGCAAGATGATTCCAAATTAAAACACTGGCAAACAAAACTAAAAACCAAAAATGCAAACCAGCTGTTCTTACAGAGCACAGTGTTAATTTCTATTTATGTTTATGGGTACACATTACCAGGTCAAACAGGTAAGAGCACAGCTGTTTTCATTGTTGCCTGCTTAATTATGCTGTGTTTGTTGCCTTGGTAACCATGCAGTGACATCTACTGTGGTTATAGTGAGATGACTGACAAGCGAACAGTTTGATCCTTTAGGGGACCGATGGCCACGCATTGTATCCATTTGAAAAGACACAGAAAACTAGGAGTTTTTTCCATCCCTGAAGAGACAAGGAGGAAAAAAAAAACAACATAAAGAAATTGATTCTGACACAATTAAAGATACAATCTATAATTACCACCACAGCACCACTTGTACCTCAAAACATTAAAGTATTGTGTTTAATGAGGCTATAGATGAATAAGAGCCCAGTTCTGTTGTCTTTTGTAGTTGCACTACAAGTAATTGTCTACAAGTAGCAGCAATCAATTTGTGATTATGTATTGGTGGATTCAGAATGCACCAGTATAGTAACAAATCTTTTTACTTGAAGCCAAGAAAGCAAATGAAAAATCATTCCAATCCATTAAAATGGGTTAAATTATTTAAATTAGTTACATCTGGGGAAATAGCATCACCAATAACGAACGTAAAGCATCACCACCAAGCCTCTCTGCATTTTTTAAGATACAGAAAATGTTATATTCCCAACAGAATTTCACTGATTCAGATTGTCTATCCATGCTTTTCAATTAGTTGGGATATTTGGAATGCAAACTTTTATAAATTTTAATCAACAAATGAAAATCTATCATTTGTTTTGTGCTCTATCGGAGCAAATCGCTCAAGAATATTGCTTTTTAGACTTGCAATGTTAATTTCAACTGGTTTGCTATCTGCCTGATACTTGGTCAACATGCATTCAAAAGGATAAAATGCATCCATTTCTTTGGGCTTGAATATAATTTTTTTTAACGTAAATGCTTAGTATATTAGCCTTAAATACATTTACGTCTATATTCTCTGTCCTTCAAGTTGTAGTCCTGAGCGAGTAGGACTAAAATTAACATTGCATGATCATCCAGCTGGCTGTTCTAATAATTATGAGGTCATATTCTAAGGTTAGTGAGCGAGAGAAAGAGTGCAGGAGAGAGGACAGATGGTAGGACCACCACATTCAGAGTATGTGATGAATAGTGTCAGGTGGTGGACTCAAGCCCGCTGCGTAGAGGAGCCGATCTCTAACGGACATTGTTCTATGGGGTCAAAACTCTCATTAAACTTCACTGTCAAGGCTTCAATTTAAGATGTACAATCTAAAATTAAAAAGTTTCTGGTTCTGTCTCTTTGAGACTTTGTAGTTACGCAGCCCCTTTTAAAAAAAACAAAACACAGGAGCTGTGTTATATTACTGCAGACAGACATCGGCATGCTACATTAGTTGTGATAATTCTGTTCTCTGAAACCTACGCCCTAACGCTTACTTCATGTTTTTTTATTCTTCTATTGTTGTTTTCCTGTCTCAGTCAGACCACTCATTTTCATCCAGCTCAGAGTCTTCGTCAGATTCGCTGTACTCCACGGCGATGCGACGGGACAATATAGTGGCCACGTCATTTCCAACCGGCTCCTTCTTTGCTTCCTGCTCCCGCTGTTCTTGCACCTTACGCAGCTGGATCCCTATGACAACAAAAAAAAAAAACGGAAAAGTGAGAAGTAGAACCAGAGATAAGTTTCATGAACATTAATTTGTTTATTATTAAAAGGATGAATCTCACAAAACCTCTCAAGAACTGATAAGAAATATGGCTCAGGCCATATTTCACACCATAATAATAATAATAATAATAAATGAATGTTCGAAAGTCTGTTTTTTTAAAGATTTTTAAAACGTTTTTTAAAGAAATCTTACATTCACCAACGCTGCATTTATTTGATCAAAAATAGTAATATTATGGAATATTATTGCGATTTAAAATAACTATCTTCTATTTGAATACATTTTAAAATGTAATTTATTCCAGTCAGAAAACCCTGAATTTTCAGCAGCCATTATTTCAGTTTTCAGTCTCACATGATCTTTCAGAAATCAGTCTTATATGCTCAAGAAGCATTTGTTTTGAATGCTGAAAACAGTTGTGCTGTTTAATATTTTTGTGGATTTTTTCCAACATTCTTTGATAAAATAGAAAGAACAGCCTTTATTTGAACTAGAAATCTTTTGTAACATTATAAATGTCTTACTGTCACTTTTGATCAATTTAATGCATCCTTGCTGAACAAAAGTTTATATTTTCTTAAAGAAACAAACAAAACAAATGGACCCCAAACTTTTGATTGTTATATTATATTATAGAATATAAACGTTTTTAAACTGTGACATTTTAGAATGCTGCCAATTCTCGTTATCATAAGGCAAAAAAAAAAAAAACCACCATTTGACACCATAACACTCAAACCCCACTTTATGTGTGACCTCTGACCTCGTCTGATGGCCGCCAGCAGGTGGCTGCGGGCATTAATATAAGAGAACATTAAGAGTTTTTACATTATTTTCATAACGCCACCACTTCTTATCATAATGCAAAAATAAATAAATAAAGTAAAGTACATTGTAGTCTCCATGTGACATCATAACACCCAAACCCCACTTAATAAGTGATCTCTTGACCTCGTCTGATGGCCGCCAGCAGGTCGCTGCGTGCATCGCTCATTGGGATGAGAGGTACCTGGCCCTTCCTGGGGACAACCGGTGCTTCCGCAGGGGCAGCGGGCATGGTGTGTGAGTGAGGGTGCGGGTGGGGGTGTGTGGGCGGCCCAGGTGGAGGTGGAGGGGGGGCTGCGGGAGGAGGATGGGTTGGGGAAGGGGTGTAGGAAGCAGGGAGGGCAGGGGTCGGAGGAGAAGGGTTGTAAGTCTGGGAAAGAGATGGCATGGCGCTGGCTGGGGCAGAGGAGGGGCCAGTGGGACTGTCAAAGGCAGTCTGGGCAGAGGGAATGAGAGGAGGAGGTGGAGGAGGAGCAGGAGGTACGAAATACTCTCGATGCTGAGACTGCTGACCACTGAGATGAGAAAAGAAATGAATCAAACCAAACACATTAACTGCACTCAGGAGATGAGCTATAAGCCTAGAGCTCACTGCAAGATGCAAATTCATTGGCCTTTTATGTTTTAAATTTGAGCATGTGTCATGCCAAACAAACGAACAAAGAAAAATTTTTGTTTTGATGTCAAAAATCTACTCTCAAATACTTATTGTTATTGTAAACTAAAGCAAACAAAATTAAAAACTGTTATTGTTAATTGAAATAAAGCTGAATTAATAAGATACATTTGATAAAAAAAGTGAAAATTGGAGTCAAACTAATTTAAGTACTACAATAGCTCAAACAAATCAATATAAATTATAGATAAAAATGGCAATAGCACATAACAAAAAAGCTGATAAAAATGACAAAAGCTTTAACAAAATTACTCAAATTTAAACCAAAATTAAAATTAAGAAAAATCTAGAAAGCTAATTCAAAATATTAATAGATACTATAATAGTATATAAATAATACTAAAATTATGCGTTTGTGTGTTAACAGATAGCTAGTGGTATAAAACGTGATAGCTACAGACTGATAAAAATGAATTTTTAGTTGACACAACTAGTCTGTGATTTGTTGTGCAAAATCTCATAACTTTTCCAAAACTAGAAACTGTGAGTCTGTGAGACCATTGTCTTGTTGTGAGTGTTTGGCCATAGAAATGATGCTACCTAAATTTTACACATGATCATATATGTTTTGTAGGCTATTTAGACTCTGAAGAAATACATAAATGATAAACAGAGCAATTCCAAGAAGGTCCTCACACCACTGGTGCGCAGGCCCTAAAAATGGAGCATTTAGACTAGGGTTTTGCAACCCCTAGGGGTTCATGGTGGAACTGCAGGAAGTTCATGGGACAGAGTATAATGATATACAAACGCAAACTGAATAAAATACAATATGAAGTAAAATCAAGTAAAAAAAAAAAGTTTTATACTCTATTATACTCTAATCTTACATACAAAATCATTCAGTCATTCAACATATTATTCATTATATTTACTGAATGGTTAGAATGTTTATCTGAATTTTTAGTGGGTATTTCATTTAAATAATTTAGATGATTAGAAAACTCTGCTTTACACCCTTTATATTACAGAGAGTTACTGAATTAAGAGAAGCCGAAGAATAACAGACCTGTAGTCTTTAGCCTGCAGGGGACGTGGCCCGTTGAGAGCGGGGTCTGTGACTGCTTGTCCATGGGAGGTCTGAACCCTGCCAATGGTCTGTCTCCCAGGTGGAGCGGAGGAGGAAGCGGGCGGCCGATACCCACGGTCCAGGGACTGGGTCTGGACATGAGAGGGGGCCATGAGGTGCTCTTTGCCATCGGCAGCGGAGTAAGCGCTGGTCACGGCCATCTGCTGAGCCGGGTGACTGGGGCTGCCTGGGTAAGAGTGCTCACCCATGTCTGAGGCAACCGACCTGATGATGGAAAAGACACAGAGAAAGATAGACAGTTGTGAGAGAGGGAAAAAAGGAAAAGAGAGAAATATTAAGTGCAAATATCTTTAAGCAATCTTGAGCTTTAAAAAGAATATTATGGATTCCAAAGTTCAGCTTTATTGAAAGCACATGTGTGGCATACTGTTTATTACAACAGATAATAATTTTCACTGTTGATTGTCAAAATTAGCCCCACAGTGGACTTCCAAAGTCTTCAGGGCAAGCCACCGCAGCAGAATAAATGTTAAAAGACAGTATTTTAAAAAGCAATAACAAAAGTCTGTAAGATTGTTTTTTTTTTTGGTGAAAATCCATTCAGCTCCAAGACTGCATTTATTTTATAAAATATATAGTAAAAAAGCAATATTGGGAAATATAAATACAATTTAAATGTTCAGCAGCCATTACTCCAGCCTTCAGTGTCATGTGATCCTTCAGAAATCATTCTAATAAGTAAACATTATACGTTCATTCTAATATGTAAAGTAAACAATGTGAACATTTTTCCTTTCATTACTACACACCAAAAAAAAACAAACAAACTAAAACAATGAACAGCACCATTCAACTACAGTACATATTTTCAACTTATATCTAAAACATTTTAATATACAGTATGAAACATGTTCACGCAGGGATGAAATGATAATTTATTAAAAAAGACAGTTTAAACTGATTCACTGAACGAATCAAACTTACTAACCCATTTTTAAACTTACATGTTTAAATGTAACTTTTTTACATGACTCTGATATGAACTGCTGCTTTATTTGCTTAAATGTGCAACAAAGAACGACCGTCTTTTCCATTTGGAAAATTATGAACCAAATAAAAAGCACATTAAAGCTATTACAATATGCACAATGTAAAATAATTAGTCAATATATCACCTACCTCAATCATCTAATTGTTTAACCTAATAAAAATGATTATAAAAACTAACAAATAAATAAATAGAACAGTATAATAATGTGAAGCTTTATGCCTCGTACACAACGGGACGATTATCGCGCGCGCTTATCGCCGACGTTTTTCGACGCGTCTTTTGTGTTCATACCCAAGCGATTTTCGCTGGCGATGAGCCGAGTGAACGTGCAAATTAGATGGTGCTTGATGAAAAACAGAAATACCCCGGTACACATAGAATCCTATTTGATCTGCAATTCCTCTCCATAACAACTCCCTCTTATCGAGATTTTTGTAGTCGCTGTCGCGTTTGTCATAAAGCCCTTTGTGTTCAGACACCAATGAGACCAGCAGCTCTACATTCATCTTGCCTAGATGCATCTTCTTGATCTACTTACTTCCTCTTTGTCGTTAGGTATCAATGTGTGCTCGGCAAGACCGTTTTGTGCTTAAGCACCACCAAGTCGTGTTTTACTGTAACTTCAGCAGCTCCAGGCACGTGAACAAAAGCGCCAAACTCATTGGTCGGCCAGTTTTTAACGCGGCTGATAATCGCGCGCGATATTCGTCCCGGTGTGAACAAGCCTTTAGATTGCTCTGGTATGACTCTCCAAGTGTTGGCAGCTCAAAGTGTCAACAGATGGCAGTAGTGAGCTATGCTAAACTGCAGCCCACTTGTATTGCCACTGAAAAAAAGCAAAAGAGACCACCAACCTGTTGTCTGGGGAAAGTGAGCCCTCAGAGGACATGCCGTGGTACGGAGAAGGCGTGAAACGGGCGTCTGGGCGGAACTCCTTATCATACGCCATTACATTCCACTCCTGCCTACGATTCCGAGCCTTACGAACCTTTTTCACCTCCCGACTGGGGTCCTCCACCTGCTTCTGCTGCTCCTGAGTGAGAGAGAGAGAGAGAATGAGAGAGGGAGAAAGAAAGGCTAGTGTTGCAAAAATCCAAGGGTTTCATCACAAATCACATTTGGTGAAAGAGGTTTAAACTGTCAAGCTAAAAGAGCAAAGTCACACACACAGACTGTAGTGTCCACATCTTTCACTGAAAAGTGCTGTGAAGAAAGTTTTCTACATAATACAGGGAATGCATTAAACAAACACACACACACACATGCACACACACGCACGCACGCACACGCACACGCACGCACACAGTAGAAAAGCTAGTGAAGAGACTGTAGGGAAAGAAAGTGAATGCACAATCTGGAGTCAGCAAAGTGAGGGACTGACGGATGAATAGAAGGACTGACAGTAATGCAGGTCTCTTACAGAGGATAGGAGGGGGCTTCTGAGATGGGCCTGCCTGGAGTGGGACTTAGTCTGGTCTGAGTGAGTCTGGCCTGAGCCGCTGGTCTGGAGAGAAGGGGCAAAGTCTGGGGGAGTTAGAGCTCTCATTCATGCACACATAAAGACACATCCAATGATGGGTTTCCTTCTGCTCTCTCCTTTGCATATAAACACAAAAGCTTCTGGTTTGAAGAGAGGAAATCAATCTGAGAAACAGTTTTTACAGGGGGCCCAGTAGTGCTATGGAAGCAAAGGGAGTTTGTCTGATGTCCTGTATTGTTATAGTATTGTTGATAAGTTAAAGTCAATCTTAACCATGTACTGTACCATGTACAACAACACTTATTTTGGTATCAACTTGGTACCGAAGTTCCAGCATTTTTGACATCCTTAAAGCAGTATGTGATTGTGGAAAGAACAGACAGCGTGAAACAGGACCATAAAGTGCACACAAAAACATATTTATGCAGTAGACACGCACACCTTCTGTCTCCTCCTTTCTTTTCTCTTGTCCTCTGTGGCTTGCAGCATTTTCTCCCTCCAGAGGTTAAAGAAGTAGGAGGGGTCTGTGTAGAACTTCAGTGCATCCTTCTTATCATCTCTATAGAAAGAAAGAAAAAGAAAGAGACATATGATGGTTGCTACAATAGCATTTGCTCAGTGTAGAGCTGTAACTCTCCAAACAAACAAAACAACTTGCTAAAATGAATAGGGCTTTCAGGCATACTTGAGAGTGAGAATATTCTAGGAGAGTACACTTGATATGCAGCAAGTGATTTATCATTTTGTCACACTACACCCGAGGTGCACAAACCGGAGAACGCGGAAATAGGAAATAAAACATGCAATTGAAACACATCTTCATTTTTATTAATTGAACATTTTAATATAATAAAGTTTTATATAATGCAACATTTACTTTCAGTCCACAGCCTTCAGTGAAGTTTGATTTTTGGCCCTTCATAGTAAAAGTTTGGGAACCTCTGTACTACATCATTACTTGTCTTAAAATGAGTTTGTTGCTGGAAAGGTTAAACTATTTTGAAACCTGGTGAGCTGATGTTATGCTACAGAAGAAAAATATTTATTTATTTATTTAGTCATTTAGCAGATGCTTTTATCCAAAGAGACTTACAAATGAGGACAATAAAAGCAGTCAAAACTAACAAAAGAGCAACAATATATAAGTGCAAATGACAAGTCTCGGTTAGCCTAACGCAGTACACGTAGCAAGGTGTGTATATATATATATATATATATATATATATTGAAGGACCTATCTGAGAGGTAAGACTCAAACCACTGGCGTGCGGTTCCTGAGATGCCATTTTCCAATAGGGTTGACAGGAGAATCTGGTGGTTCACCGTATCAAAAGCAGCAGACAGATCCAGCAAAATAAGTATAGAAGATTTGGAAGCCACTCTTGCCAGTCTTAGGGCTTCAACAAATATAAGACGCAATGTTGCTACTGTAGCTATTACACAATAAGAAATAGTAGAATGTTATTTGAGTTAATAATGCACAGAGAGTGAAGTGATGATGATCTCACCTGTAAGGGCTGAGAATATTGAGAGGGGGAGGTTTGTCTCCACGGTGGTAGAGCTCCAGCACAGGATTAGGGATGGAGTTTCTGGAAACCACCTGTTGGTCCTGAATGGTGGAGCTCTTGAAGGCCTTCCTCATGTTGATATCTTGCAGAGAGACTGAAGATGGGGGAGAGAGGAAGATTTCAGATTTATTCAGATTTATGCATTCATTTCATTATTGAGATTGCAAAAATGTGTAAATTTGACATTTTTTAGTACACAGATCTAAACATTCTTAGTACAATATACAGTGGGTACGGAAAGTATTCAGACCCCCTTAAATTTTTCACTCTTTGTTATATTGCAGCCATTTGCTAAAATCATTTAAGTTAATTTTTTTTCCTCATTAATGTACACACAGCACCCCATATTGATTAAGGGGGTCTGAATACTTTCTGTACCCACTGTATTTAGCAAAGAAGAAAAAGGGCATAGGATATTAAAATTTAGAGAACAAAGAATTAACATACACTTATATAATTAAAATGTATAATAATTAAATGTGTATAATTTAATTATTATTTAAAAGTATAAAAAAATGTGTATAATTAAAATACACTTATATGAAGGTAACGGCTATTACGGACACTACCCAATAACACTGATCTGAGATCAGTTCAGTGTTTACTATATGGTGATTAAAGGTGTGGTTTGACTAAGACAAACTGTCGCTTGATCATCATAAAGTGTTAAAGGGCCTTAAAGTAAAGCTGTGTGAAATCCCTGCTTAAGTCTCTTATGTGTTTGTTAAAGAAAGGATGAAGCTGTCCATGAGACAGCAGATGGTCAATCTCTTATTCACATGATCTGCTTCTCACCCTAATCAGGAATGGCACAAACATATGATAGATCAGCTGCGCATTTAAGAGCAACATCACTGCTTTGCCTGCCCTAGAGCATGTGGAGCTCCTGCCTCACAATCCCACATTTGTTTGTGTGCGTTTTTTTTTTTTCAATAGATGGAGCTGTTTGGCAGTGACTTCAGATGTTTTGCTTGCAGAAATCAAAAACAAGTATGAGATACTGAAAAAGTGATTAATCTCAACCCCTTATTAACACACACATTAAAACTTGGGACATCACGGTCAGTCAAAAGACGTATGATAACCAATGACAATTGTTTAAAATGGGCTTGTTACAATTGGTGTGTGACAGGTTTATATATATATATATATATATATATATATATACACACACACACACACACACACACACAAAAACTTACAAATATGTAATAATTCATATTTAAATCTAATATACAATTAAACTGAAATATACATAAATTCAATTAAAAGGAGAAAACTATGACTAAAAAGACATTGTATAAAAATTAACAGTCTGTCTCTGATAGAAAGTAGTGCAAAAGCGGAAACGAGTTTAGAGTTTAGATATTCTGTAACATCAGTCATGCAATGATCTATGACACTGTGGAAATTTATGTCTTAACTGTGGACCACTGCTAAATTATTTATTAGGTTCTTCTACATTAGTGTAGGGATTGTCTGTTACTGAGAGGGCGGGGCTTGTTTTGATGTAAAGAATGATGGACTGCCTCAATCGCCCTCTAATTATGTATGCCACAGGAGAACACACAATATTAAAGCACTGGCTGTGCCTCAGGGGCCACTGTACTGCTTTATTGAACATTAATAATACAAGACTGAGCATACTGGCTGATCTGATGGCAGGAATGGGGTATGAGGTCAAACCTGGGACAACTTATAAAACAAGGTGGTTCAGCTTTTCACAATATGTACTATGAGCCAGAATGCAATGCTGTTGTAATGGAAGAGAAAAGCCCTTTCCTTGCTTATTTGTTCAAATACCAAAAAACAGTCTGTCTAAAACAGCTATGACGTAGCTCACCCATTTAATCTTAAACCCGATCTCTGGCTTGACTGTTAAAATGGTTGTCTTTTATATTAATAAGCGATTCCAGTCAGATTCACATGTAATCAAAATGTTATTGATCCGAAAAAACTGAGCAGTGTTATTTTATTATCATTAATATACTATTATAGTTTTTATTAATATTTTGAATTAAGTTTTAGGTTTTAAGTTAACATTTTTGTATTTATTTTGTAATTTTTATCATAAAAAAAAAAGTTTAATTGTTTAAATGTTTAATTTTAGTTATTTTATTACACTGTTAAACTTAATGACAATAAGAAATGATGTTTTAGCAACTCGCTGAAAAAAGTTTGATTTTTGTTTGTTTTAGATCAGGGGTGCCCAAACTCGGTCCTGGAGGGCCGGTGTCCTGCAGAGTTTAGCTCCAACTTGCCTCAACACACCTGCTGGGAAGTTTCTAGTATGCCTATAAGAGCTTGATTAACTGGTTCAGGTGTGTTTAATTGGGGTTGGAGCTAAACTCTGCAGGACACCGGCCCTCCAGGACCGAGTTTGGGCACCCCTGTTTTAGATAATTATAATAACCCTGGCTCTAAGACATTAATATCCAATGAGGCACTGCTCTATAATATACAGCTCTACAAATCAGACACTAACTACATGCCTCATTTTATTAATTTAAGTTTTCTTCCTCTATTTCTTTTTTTTTCTCATTTTGTTTGTATCTCTAAATGCCTCTTTTGTCCTTGTGCGCAGTCTGTTCGAGTGCAAAAGAAGCTCAGTTTTAAGTCTGGATGGCTGGTTATAAATTAATAATTAGAACGGACATTAAGAGGGGGATGGGGTGAAATTTTTTGGATCAGACACAACCATGAATGCCAGCAAACCCCATCACCCTTTCTGGTAACACACACACACACACACACACACACACACAATATTCTGTCACTTCCTCTCTGTGAGATGTCTCGATATTCAGACATTCTTCTCCTCCTCCCACTCCCCACTTCCCAACCCTGCATTCTACATGCAGCACACATAAACCCCAGATCACCATCAGGTCAGACAGACACACACATTAGAGAGCTATAAACACACACACACGGCCCAGAAACCACACGCTGCGCATTCCCAGCAGGTTTTGCTCTCGGTGTGGTTGAGAGGTCATCGCTCACTGTGAATCAGGTGATAATGGAACGCTCAGACTTTAAAAGAAACGTCGATGTGTCTTCTCCGTAAGTGAGGGGTCACGGGGGAGCTGGAACATATAAACCCTCTTTATCGGCTCTCCAGTTATCGATCACAGCTGGGCGGAATGTTTTAAATAGACGAGTACATCGTTAGAACATGTAAAGTGGCCCTAATCTTGATTTTGCATCCGGACAGGGTGTTTACAGATAAGAATCTCTTCCCTTATGTCCATCAAACACATAGCCTGACATCAGAGTCGTGCTGTGCTCTGCTATCTGCTTCATTTATTGAGACAAGAGACGGTGCCACCAGGCACTGGATTTTTCTATTCCGCAGAGAGAAGAACAAAAGAAAGAGATGAGAGGAGTTAGAGGGAGGAGTTAAAGTGATACAGTTTGATCTCTCTCTCTTTCATGGCAAAGAAAGCTGGGTCATTCCTCTAACTACAGGCTAAAAGAAGACCATTATAAAGGACAGCACTCGAAGGCAAACGCACTCTCTCTCAGCTGCTAGCTGCTACAGCTGAAAGCTTGATAAGATCTGGAGATGATGCAGAGATTAAGCTTAACGCGTGATGTTACCCTCTTCCACTGTGGAGTCCAGTTGGGTGACTTTGATAGCCAGCAGGTCCACTCTCTCTTGCAGGTTATTCATACGCATGTAGAAACTGTTGGCTTCATTAAACAGCTCTCCAAAGATGTCCTCTGCGTGACGACCTGCAAGACAGAAGGCAACAGAAGCTAAGAGAACGGCGTACTGAAAAGATCAACTGAATTTCCATGCTAGGTTGGGTGTTGGTCGAGCTAGTGGTCTAGCACAGTGATGCTATTCATCACCAAATCTTGGTCAAGCTGGTGGACCAGAATGATGCTTTCTGACTTATTTCAACAGGCAACATATAAAAGATTATATAAAGAACAAACAATTCAATACAACTAAAAAAAGAGAGAAAAGCAGGGTGCCACTCACTCAGGCTGCCCAGTTGTTTGATGATGGCTGCCAGGGTGCTGTTGGTGACACACTCCAGTTCACTGGGCACTCCATCAGGCAGAGCTCCTCGACACAGGTGCTTGGGCTCGATACTCCTCTTCACCAGCGGCATGACTGACTACTGCTGAGAGAGAGAGAAATAGGAAGACCCATTAAGACACTTAATGAACTCAAACACCAAATGAGGAGGTATATTTCCGGAATTCATTTAAACTGAGAATATACACACACACATACAGTTAGGAGTTAGGAGTTTTTAAAACGTGTCATCATTTGTAAAAGTATATAAGAATTTCTTGAACTGACTTTTAATTTGACTATACATTTATTGTTTTTTTAATTGTTAAATAGATTAACTATTAAAATAGCTATAAAACAAACAGATTTAACCTGAGAATTGTCACAGCCAATATAAAAATAAGACATTTAAGAGAAAAATATATTTTTACACATTTTTAAATTATGTTTTTTAAGTTCAGGATAGGTTTTATTTAGATTTCATCTTTTAAAATGCATATGATAATTTCCTTGATTCACTTACAACATAAACTATATTTTTCACTTAAAATTAGTTGCTGAAAATTAGTAACTATAATCAGTGTTGGGAGTAACGCATTACAAAAGTAATAATATTACAGTAGTATATTACGTTTTGCTGTAACGCAGTAATATAACACATTACTAATAAAATTTGGGTAATATTATTACTCGTTACAATCTCGGTAACGCAAGTTACAACAACATATTTAATTAAGTGGTGAATTTACCAACACAGCAAAACAGCACCAGAGAAAAAATTCCGCAGGTAAAATAGTTTGTCTATCTTCTGTTGCTGGAATTAGATGGTTCAGATGACAGAGACGGATTCTACATTTGTGAGATGGACACACTCCTGTTATTTTCAGTTCATCGGAGAAAAGGATAAGAATGCATGCGGCGCTCTACGAAAGTCCAGGGAAAGGAAACCGAGATGACAGAAATAAAAGTAAACACATTGCAGTTTCGAATGATCTGTATGACCAAAGATGATGGAATATTTTTTTTGTTTGTTTCTGCTGTTAGATCGCGCCGGCGCCTCACGCGCACACAGCATTGCAAACGTTGCAGCCTGTTCATTATCAGAATAAAATACAGTCAACCAAACATATAGATACATATTACTGCACCGCAATAATTTCATAGCGCATTACCGTATGGCGCCCTGTGAGGATAATTAAAATTTAGGCTATTAGCTTACTACTCATTGAAAATGTTTTTTAAAGGTTTTTTTAAACAGGTCTATTAATTTATACAATTGAATTATAGGCCTATAATTAAAATTATTAACACTGCAGTCATCAATTAAAATTAAGAGCAGCTTTATTTCGTGCACAGATTGTCAAAAACAACCTGTTTAACACAAAATAAGTTTCTTCTCATGTTTTTCACTATACGGGCCACAAGAGAAATTATTAAGGGAATAATTTAAGACAGTTATATACCATCATCAGCTTATATTGAAGTAATGTTGTCTCTTGTTGTCTCAGAGAATATGCACCATTAATGCAGCGTTAGAAAGCTCCGTCGGTTTTTTTACTTTCACTTTCTCTAGAGTTTACTGACGTTCACTGGCATAACTCTTGTGCACATTTTGCTGTTGTTTGCTTGTGTTGCTTGACCCCTCCCCCATAATATCAATAGTTTATAGGCCACATATTAGGCAATTTTTCTTTTAATGTTTATTTTTCAGTGTTAATGAAAGTGACACCAAAAATAAGGGAACATCATTAGGAAATCCTTGGGGGGGCTGTGCCGGGGCTAATGAAAGTGACACCAAAAATAAGGGAACGTCAAGCCCCGCCCTAGCGCCGCCATTGATTAGCCTAATTCGTTTTGGCTTGTTTAGCAACTTATATTTTTCATTCTTGTTTTCTTCTGAAACCGTTCAAAATTGCCTATAGGCTAGGTATTGTGTTTATTGTTTGTACATTATAACATTTTGCTTTATTTACTGGTGTTATTTATGAATGTAATAATGCGGTTTCTGCTTATCTGTGTTTAACCTAAACTACAACGCAACATTAATGTAGACCTACATACCGGCATCTAAATATGATTTTATAATTTTATGCTATATAGACCTACCACATTACCCTCCACTGGGTGTAGAATGAGCAGCAATAAACTACATTTTGGCATTTTATAATACTTCTGTGGATATTTTGGTGAAAGTAACTCAAAAGTAGTGTAACGCATTACAATTCAGAGACAGTAATATTGTAATGTAACTAATTACTTTCAAAAGACAGTAACTAGTAATATATAATGTATTACATTTTGGAAGTAACTTGCCCAACACTGACTATAATATACTATAAAATTATAACTCAATGAAAGCTTTGAATGAAAGCTTACACACACTGAAATAACAAGCAAAAACAATGGCATACATTGCAAAATATGCGATTTGCTTGATGCTCCTAATATTCCAAAAGTCATTTAACCAAATATCGTGTTAGTCATTTAGATAACAATGTTCAATATGTCACATAAAACCAAATGTTTAAGTTTGTATAAGTTTAACACATCCGTCAAAGCAGCACTGGTCCAACAAGGCAAGTGACCGTATAATCAACTGACCCAAAACAGCCACACAGCCCTGGGTAGGGCTGGACAATAATTCAATATCAATATGTATCGCGATATAATTTTTTTCAATAACGGTGATATGATTTTTAAACACATTTCCGATATTTCGATATACATTACCAGTGTTTCCCATACATTGTTTTATTTGTGCCGTTTGACTTCGTTGAATAAACATGAGCACTGCACGTTTCAAAATCAAAAAATGTCGCGGGTGTTTTATATAAATGTATCTGTGAAGGGAACCGACTGTCTTCAGAAAAGTTTCAATGACATTTTAATTTTGATCTGATAAAGTAACGTTCATGAGCGGAGCTGCAGGAAAGAAATTATAGAAATTAATACTTTTATTTAGCAAGGATGCTTAAAATTGATCAAAAGTGATGATAAAGGCATTTATAATGTTACAAAAGATTTCTATTTCAGATAAATAGTGTTCATATCGATATCGGAATTATATCGTATTGACCGAAATTAAGAAATATACCGTGATATCAATTTTGGCCATATCGTCCAGCCCTAGCCCTGGGACATCCTCAATGTTGAGCCCTGTTTTTAGTCTTTGTTTACTGAGTGTACAAATGAAAGCCAATGTAAAGGTAAAAGTGTTAGTATGAAATTTGAAATCAGTTCTATAAAATCAAATCTCACAATGTAATATGGTTACATTGTCTTTTCGGTTGAGCCAGCATGCCTTAAGCATTTTGTGCTGATTAATCATTCGCCTGTATTTAATACAGACGTCTGACATAAGTGGGCCCGTTTCAAAAAAAGGACCTACTGTGGTCTGTTTCTGTTTACAGACCACCAATGACCACAGATAAACGCTAATAAAGACAGTCACTGGCATCACACACACTGATGCAGGCGCAATGGTTCAGTGACCTGGCCACACAGACAACATCGCCTGGCAACTAAAGCAGATGAGTATGCTGCTAATGAGACATGAAAAGAGCACTGTTATAGCCCGGTGGGACAGCAGACGTGTGTGTGTTCCCCTGCTTTCTTTGTGTGTCTAGTTATTATTTCGGTCTGAAAGTGATTGGAAAACCAGATTGTAAAGGTTAACAAACCTATTAAACTATATGACTATTCAAAAGTTTAGGGGCCGTATTTTTTTATTTTAAAGAGAAATACTTTTTACAAAAGATTTCTATTTAAAATAAATGCTGCTCTTTTTAATGTTCTATTCATCAAGTAATCCAAAAAAAGGTCAAATGTCAAATCATGGTTTTCACAAACATTAAACATTATGAATTTTTAAATTTTTTTCCCATGAGCTTTTCATTTAATTCTGCTCTCACAGTTTGAAGCAGACAATGTGGCCTGTCCAATTTAATGAACAACAACATGTGAATTTTCCCACTGGAATACACTTGAAATCGCTTGTATCTTGTCTTTTTTCACAGGGACACTATAAAACTATTTTCTCCCCAGTTCTTCACTTCTAACTACACTAGCATTTTTTACTATGTGGAAATCTTTTACTATGGGAATAAAATGCGACCAGATACTGTATATTATATATGTCAATAACGGAAGGTATTTTAAATTATGCGTCAATGTTTTTTAAATGTCATTATGATGGAATATTCTTCCTGCTTTTCATCAAGTGCTGGCACACACACCATCATAACAATTACACAGCAGTTCAATAACAGATCACTTTGCACTAAAACATTCACACTCTTTTTCAATCTGTCTTCTCTGAATCTCTCGGTCTGCTCATGAATAAAGCAGCAGAGCTGAGTGAGACTGTAGAGGCGCAGGGCTGTAATCCTCACTCCCTCGAGCGTTCGGCTGGACTGTGTGAAGTGTAAGTAACAAAAGGATGGGTTAATGGAGAGAGAGAGAGAGAGAGAGAGAGAGAGAGAGAGAGAGAATATCTGTCTGTGTTTTTTGGGGGAATGAAAGGACACATCAGACTCTCTCAAAACCCTGTGAACTGCCTGCCCACATTTACATTCATGCATTCGACTTTCAGAGAATTCATGATATGCATTTTATCAGCATGTCCCTGAGACTTAAACTCATGACCTTGGCATTGCTAGTGCCCTGCCCTGCCAGTAGAGCTACAAGAATGCTACCTACCTAGACAGTTTTGTTTGCTGCTGACTCAGTACACCTCTATGATTCTCAAATATGCTGTTTAAGCAGGTAGATCTCAACGAATTGAGACACAGACACTGATACTAACACCATGTCCCAACCTGGCATGAAGTAACACATTTTATTGAAACTGCTGTGCAAATTGACACAATCTCGGCCAATCAGAATCATTCCATCAGAATATGTCTGATGTTTAATAAAATACAGTTAGGTGGCTTTTGGACCAATAAGATTTAACTGTGGGTAGGACTACCTGTCACAAACCATGCAAAAATGTGATTAACATGGAAGAAATAGCATTTATTGATTTTCGGTTGGTTGTGTTTTGTCTGGTTAAGTTTAAAAGTTAGAGAAATTTCGGTCACATTTATTTTAAGGTCCAATTCTCACTGTTAACAAACCATTAACTACAACTTTTGCCTCAATGAACTCCTAATTTGTTGCTTATTAATAGTTAGTAAGGTAGTTGTTGAGTTTAGGTATTGGGTATGATTAGGGATGTAGAATTAGAATATGGTCATGCAGAACATGTGCTTAATAAGTACTAATAAACAGCCAATATGGCAATAATAGGCATGTTAATAAGCAACTAGTTAATAGTGAGAATTGGTCCCTAAAATGTTACCGAACTTGTTGCCAAAATGTTACCATACTTAATAAAATTACCTAGTCAAAAATATAATTACAGGCTCTTTTCAAGCCATTTAGGGTTAAAATGTATGAATAAAATAACATTTATATATATAAAAAACCTTTTCAGGGAGTTGCCAAAACATAATTTTTCATTTTCATTTAGTTTAACTTGATGTACTAAAATCAACAGAAAACAACAGAAATAAAAAAAATGATTAATAAAGACTATAGACATATTTGACAATCGAGAAAATAAAAATAAAAACTAATTCAAAATACTAAAAACTATAATAGTATCTCGACGATACTAGTCACTTGATATATGAAACAACTTGAATTCTTAGACACAAACGGTTTAAAAAATTTGATGGTGAGAATTATGGGAAACAGAGAAAAAGCAGTGAATGAAAGAGAGAGAGAGTGTGTGTGAGAGAGAGAGAGCGAGAGAGAGAGAGAGAGAGAGAAAGAAAGAGACAGACAGAGAGAGCCAAAAGTGTGCTACCGTGCCAGGAGGGGCCTTGGTGTTGTTGCCATGGAAACAACACTGAAACGGCTTCTGAGAAAGGATTTAGAGAGAGAGAAGTGAAAAATGGTGCAGAGAGAATCCCGCACTATATATCTCAACAAGATGTCAAGAATGCAGTATAGCCACACTTACTCTTTCATAAACCCCTCCTATTCGCACAGAGATCTGAACACACACTTATTAATTTAGTTATTTAATGACTACCTGAACATGTCTGAATTTCCCAATCTCTCTCAAACAGCAGGAGGGGGTCAGGGACCCCAGGAAGAGCAGTGGAGTGAATTCATGAGATTCTGTAATGTGTGTGGTGGGGGGATGTAAAGCAGTAATGTGTAATATGTGATGTGAATATCAAGAGCGCTAAGCGTATGTGGTTCACTTCATTAACCAATGCTAAACATTTATCCAGTAGCATCTGATTAGGAGTAGAGGCTGACATTTTGGGAAACAAAATCATTATTAATCACATGATTGGGACGGGACAGTAAACGGGAGTGGGCGGGACTGGGAATCATAATAACACTATGATACCCAACTTTATACACAAATATACCTTGGCTTTTATATAAATAAACTGTATATTTTAATTTTGAACTCAATTCTATTTGCCCTGTCTCTTTATGCTCTCCTCCTGTTTGCTTTGGTGTGGCTGGTTAAGTCCGAGGTCGGCAACCCTCTGCAGTGGCTCCCTGTAGCATGGCCTTAGAAAACGCTGTCCCCTTGACTTTTAATAACAGCTAAACTCTTCCCCTTTTTCGGGCAAGTTTGTTCACAAAGGGGTTTTTAAGGGCCAGTGTGAATACATCTAGATTGAAATAAAGAGAGACAAGATAGTCACATCGTTTTGGATATGTTTTATTCGTATCCAAAACGATGTGAACATTACGGAGTGCTAAACAAACACTCTTATGCGGTGTTTGTTTTATTCATACTCGAAGCCCGAGGGCGCTCTCGTGCATAATGTCCAAAATGGACTCATAGAAGTATTAATAATTTTTGATGTGCCAGGAAATCCCTAATGTGGACAAAGGCATCCCGCTATCGGTGTAGCTAAGCTGAATAACAAACATAAACTTTAACTGATGAAAGGTGAATTCAATAAACGATTGCAACAATATATGGTTTATGTGTGTTTTTCAAGTCTTCTCCAGGTAATAAATAAAGTATATGAATGATACAGTACTAATTGACATAGCATTTATTACAGTACAGAAGCTAAAATATATAAATTTTTCTGCCTTATTCTGTGATAAAAATGGTAAACGTTTTTGTAGTATATAAACTAATCATTATCATAAAATTGTCATTAGGACAATATATATAAAAAATACTATAGAATACAAATGACTGGTTATTGTCCAGCAGTGTATTTTATTTTTTAGCCAATTAAAATTAAGAGATAAGAAAAGTTGTCGTCAATTTGACATATAATAATAATAATAATCATAAATAAATCAAATAATAATAATAATAAAAAGCACAACACGGGAGTGGGAAGGAATGCGAGTCATTCTTCTGGGACTGGTACGGGATTTTCCCCGAGTTTTTCGTGGGATTGGGATGGGATTTTTTTTTTTTTGTGGGAGTGGGACGGGAGAGGTTTGAAAATCAACTCTCGTGTCACCCTCTAATTAGGAGCAGTCATTGTAAAGCAGCAGGAGTCTGTGAGTGTGTAGTTTCTGTTTGCATAACATTACATGTCAGAACTACCCACTTTTGTAGATGTGTAGGTCTAAGGGTTGTTTTTAATGTGAGTCAGTGTCATTTATTATCATTGTATGTGTGCAAAAGCATCTGCTCTGTGTGAAACAGACAGCATTTATAATAGAATTAAAGGCCCAGCTCTCCCTCTCTACAGGCATGTGTTTAAAAGTCAATGGAACACTATCAAACACTCATCTTCCACTGTGAACCACGTGCCTCCGGTCTGCTTGCAAAATATCACACACACCATATCATTAGCCACGAACACTGAAGTTCATTTTCTGAACAGGTTTTGATCTAATTCAATCCATCCAGTAGATAAAAGTCTACACAACTTACAAGGCGGCTGCATTTATTTGGTCAAAGGAAAGCAGAAACATTTAGAGCTGGGCAAAACAATCGATTTTTCGATCAATCGTTTTTTTTTTTTTTTAAATGACGTCAATTCAATATAGTGTTATAGTATCGATATAATGTTATAGTAATACTACAAATCTGCGGAAGCATTTGACATCATGCACAAGGCGCCATGATTTCCGCAATGAATGAATGGCGGATGGCACAGACGCAGTTTTGTTTTGTAACAGCAATATTACCACTACTACTACTACTAATAAATATTAATAAAACTTTATTTTTTAAGGAATAATCACGTTTGTTTTCTTTTTAATTTGAACAGTAAACCTGTTGTGCAGAACTTTGTTTGCCAAAAATAAAAGGGTTTAATTTTCATTTGATTAGGATAAATTAAATTGGTTTATGCCTTCATTTGATTACCAGATAAATTAAGAAAAATATTTTATAGTGCCCTAATATTGTTTAAAAAAACTAGGGCCCTATACAAAAAAAGAATAGGTTTAAAATACAGGTCTTTGTCTCTTAATTTCTTTTTATTAATTCACCAATTGTAAACTGATGTTTACTGTTAATTTTTTAGTAATATCAATAGCTTTTGTATTGAAACTATATTCACTGAATGTAATAAAAAAAATCGAGAATCGAATCGGATCGAATCGAAATCTTGCGAATCAGAATCAAATCGAATCGGGACATCTGAATCGATACCCAGCCCAAAGTAACATTGTGAAATATTATTTTAATATCTAAAATAACTTTTTTCTATTGTAATGTAGCTTAAAATGTAATTTATTCCTGTGATGGTAAAGCTGAATTTTCAACAGCCATTACTCCAGACTTGTGTCTCGTGATCCATTAGAAATCATTCACATTTCTTATTATTATTATCAATGTTGTCAACATTTATGCTGCTTACAATTTTTGTGGAAACTAGAGCCCGACCGATATGTTTTTTTTGGGGCCGATACCAATACCGATATTAGGGAGTAAAAAAAGGCAGATATCGATATATATTGGCCGATATTCTTTGTGTATATTATAGTACAGTACCAGTCAAAAGTTTGGACACTTTCCCATTCGTGTGTCCAAACATTTGACTGGTACTATATATATATATATATACACACAGTATATATATATATATATATATATGCGGGCATCTAGATGTACACTCGATTCGACTTTCGAGAGGGTTCCTCGAGCTGAAGGGATCCCCCGAATTTGGTGCGGATTCGCCGCGCCATTACGGAGATATGGCCGTTCAAAGTTTCAATGGTTTTCCATAGACTTAAGCTTTAAAGCGTTTCATCCAGGTCGCCAGTAGCAAACAAGAGCGCGACCTAAGTAATTACACTATTTCAAGCATTTTATCTGCGTTATATGTTCTGTAAAAAAAAATTTCATATCGGCGGCATATTCGCCGATACCGATATATCGGCGACAGGCTCATATCGGCCGATAATATCGGCAAAACGATATATCGGTCGAGCTCTAGTGGAAACTGCCATTTTTCTGTGTTTTTTGATGAATAGAAATTTCAAAACAACAGCATTTATTTAAAATAGAATGTGTTTGTAACATAAATGTCTTCACTGTCACTTTTGATTAATTCAAT
The DNA here is from genome assembly GCF_001515625.1 of Sinocyclocheilus rhinocerous. Classification (NCBI taxonomy): domain Eukaryota; kingdom Metazoa; phylum Chordata; class Actinopteri; order Cypriniformes; family Cyprinidae; genus Sinocyclocheilus; species Sinocyclocheilus rhinocerous. The sequence goes on from NW_015632455.1 coordinate 558,871, forward strand.
ACATGCTTGCTGAATAAAACTACTATTTCTTTAAATTAAAAGTCTTGACCCCAAAATTTTGAACAATAATGCATATATTTATAAGGACAGCAATGACTATACCTACTGTTATTTCTATAAACACATATAGAAATTATTACATTTTACTTCACATTTTAAAATATTCAAATATTACATGTTTGAGAGAGACTCTTATATACTCTACACAATCATTACTGCATTTCATTCATGTATAAAAATCAACAATATCATACTTATACCTGTGCATATTTGTAAACATACACACAAAACTGACAAACATCCTCAACCACCAGACTCATCCCTCCTTCCTTCTCTTCCCAGCAACAGTTTTCAGGAGGAAATTATGATTTAAATGTCAAATCAAGAGAAGCACAAATAGAAGAGCTGCAGTTGCAGGTGGATCTGATGAGGAGACGTTTGTTTGTGCTGCTCAGATTCCAGAGCCCCGGATCCCCCTCTCTGCCTCCCCTTCCGCTGGTTCCCCTTCACCTCTTTAATGTCAGGATCAACGCTTGGGCTCTCTGATCAACCCCCAACCAAAGCCACCAAAAAAAGGAGGAATTAGGATTACATTCTCTTCCCTTATCTCACATATTCAGAGCTGTTCAGAATACAGAACAAGAGTGTCATTAGTGCAGACTGAGAGGAAGTGTTGCCATGGTTTCCATTCATGCCCCCTGATTGTTGCTTGATCAAAAACGAAAGAAGAGCAGAAGCCAAACACTTCGATAGACAAGATAGTTAGACAAACAGCTAGACAGAGCAAACACTGTACATTAACCCTCTCAAGGTCAATAACTCCAGGCCAGGGTTGTTTTAGTAATATTTATATACTATTATAGGTTTTAGTATTTTGTTTGTTATTATATTTTTTGTTATATTTTCAGTTTCCATTTTAATTTTAGTTAATTTTAAGTAATTTCTATATTTTTTTTTACTAGTTTTTATATTATTTATGTATAATTAATTTTTAATAATTATAAAACTACTAAACTTATTTCATTTAGTAGCATTGGCAACATTTCTAATTTTCATTTAGTTTAATCGCTTCTTCTAATATTTATATTTTATTTCAGCTTTATTTCACTTAACTAAACATTATTTAATCGTTTTAGTTTAATTTAGTTTAAACAGACTAAAGACCTTCGACGTCAAATAATCAAAAGTTCTGCCCTCATCATGTGGCCCAGCTCTTGCAGATCTGATTTTGAATGCATCAGATATGCCTTTTGCAAACAAAAAAGATTATTTCTGGTCATGAATAATACAGCTTTAATGTGACATGATAAAATTGATTATAAATGGGTTCCTCTGGTTTAAGAAAAGCCCAAGCTTCAGCATTAAATGGGAGTATAGTTGTTAAACTGGAATGGGCTTCAGGGTTAGTAACACTCTTTCTGTCTCTCTCCCATGAACTCTTCTCACTCCGTCACACACAATTAAATGTGCTGCATTCAGCACAATCGGGACAAATCAGCCAGGCGAACATGTGCCCTGGAGTCCCCATGCCCCAGTGCACGAACCCCCAAGCTGGATAAAGCCCGGAGCAAAGGGGATCAACTCCCTGCTGGAGCGAGTGCTTTGAGGTCTGCTCTGATCTGAGACCTGCTTTGTATCTGGAGTTGCATTAATTTTTTTAGGATATGGATGGGTCCTTCATCTGTGTAAATGGGGCAGGCTAACAGGAGAAAGAAATTGGGGTGTTTGGAGAGACAGCGGTGGATTAACTGAAGAGTGAAATATGGCTGTGGGCTGAATGGAGATGGATGAAACCTTCAGCCCAGAGAAGACCTAAATGAATGATTACCTCAGTTTGATTTTCAAAAAAAAAAAAAAA
>NW_015632455.1:565303-609582 GCF_001515625.1 Sinocyclocheilus rhinocerous
CACTTCTACATTTCTAAATCTATTTTCTAAATACATATTAGTGATCTTGAACAGTGCATTCATGCATTTTTCATTTCATTTTTACTTTTTTTTTGAGCTTGCAGTTTTTAATTACAATATCATAACTCCGTCTTCAGGTGAAATGACAGACTTTTCTCTGGCGATGCATGTCAAACTTCTCCAATCATTTAGTCCAATCAACAAATAGATAGAAGCAAGTCCCGCCCCCGAAGTTTTTTTTTCTTTCGAAAATCCGTTTTATTCAGATGTACGTCACAATATAGAAGAAAAGATCTGTTGGAATTAGGGATGAGCAAAACTAAACATTTTCTAAAACATCTAGTTAGTGGGTTGTAGGGCTGAACGATTTTGGAAAATAATCTAATTACGATTTTTTTTTACCAATATTGCGATTGAGATTTAATATGCAATTTTTTTTTAAAGCTCTTTATGTTCTGTATTATTCAACAAAGACAAGCTATAAATCATTGTATAGTATGACCAACACAATATTAGATAGATTAAACATAAATGTTCTTTTCTGTAGGCCAGGCCTATATGTTACGATGAAATTAGGTGATGCATGAATTGATATGAATGACATTTTTATTTAACAACTACAATCACAGTACATTGACTGATTTGTTGAACTTCCAACCTTGTAAGCATGTAATAATTATGACAACATAAAGCACTGACAAATAAGCCTGGTGTAAACATTAATATGAAAGTCAGTAAACAATCACACAAACTAAAGTATATTGCAGAAATATAAAAACAAATCTGTTGCTTTACCACACTACTTTAGCTAATTCAACAGTCACTGTAACAAACATATGTAACCATGTGCACTGCACTTTTTAAACACTGTCTGTTAACTTTTAGTGGTTCTCAAACTTTTTTGGTTGCGCCCCACTCAGACTACCAAATAATTTCACTAAACATTATGAAAAATTAATGTTTTTTAATTTAAAAAACCTACAGGGAAAAAAACACCTGCATCACTTGAAACATTGAAAAATAGCATAGAGAGAATAACTGATTATTATTATTATTCTCTCTCTGTTATTTTTTATTTTTTTTGTGGGTTTCATGCTGTCCGCTAAGGCATAGGACACACACAGGCTTTCCTCCTCACCAACGACATTAAACACCGTGTCTACACCGGACGTGAGCGGCAAAATACAGTAGAGACCATTATAATCAGTGACGCACGCTACACTGGATGCAGCGCGGCGCGACAAAACCCGACATTAAACTGATGCCTTGTTCTATTTATGACGTACTGACACAAAGTTAAAATGATTTGCAACGGTCGCAGCACTGCTTAGGCCGATGGGTGTGTGTCATGAAGGTACTGAGAGAGCTATAAGAGAGCGCGGACGTCTGCTTATGCTTTCTCTCGCCTTACTTTGATGTCATACACCGATCTGATCTTCAAGTCGAACACACCTCTTTACTCTCGCGTGTCACGTGACCGAGTGTAATCGCAGCCTCTGCGATTGAAAAATCAAAATTTTTCATATCGCGATATTATCGCAAATGCAATTAATCGTTCAGCCCTAGTGGGTTGTCTAAATGACTAGATGACTAAGTCTCAGGCATTCTGTATAGTTAGATTGAAGGTCATTGCTCAAAACTTGTATAAAAGTCTTAGTCCTCACAAAAAAGTGGAAGACCTATGGAATCAGATGCATAAATGTATCGATGAAGACAGCAAATTTGTTACAAAAGGGGTGTTTTAGCATGCTGACATAAATTTTTTTTAAACAAACTGGGTGTTGTCATAAGTATTTTGATGTTGGACAATTAATCGACCATCCATACCCATTATCACGATACCAGATATTGCAGGAAAACAGACCTTACCATGCTGACTGACACTTTTCCTAGTCTTAAATTTAACTTTAGTAATTTTGTTACGTGCTTTTGTCATTTAGTTTTTGTTAGGATTATATATATAAAAAAAAGTCTGTCAGTTTTCAGAGTATTTCAATAGAAGTACCACTTCTATGCTGTTCTGGAACCTTGCTTTTGATCATAAACTCTGACAGAGAATCCATTAAACCAATTTCATATGAACTCTATGAACTCATAAGGTCCCTGGCACCATCCTGACACACTGGGCTGAGACTGATGACATGGTACAGCAGTGGATTGATTCACAACATCGATGATGACCACTGTGACAACCATGTAAAGTAACTGCAACAACAACGCATGATCGATCATGCCCTACCGGTGCCCAATATTGCTGAGTAAGCATGCTGGTAAAACAGGCTGTGTATTTAGGTGTGTGTTTTTGGGTTTGTTCACAGAACTAGACTCAACGCACCTACTCATAGCTGTTGACAACTGAAATGAATGAATAAGAGAAAATGAGAGAGACACTGGTTTGGTCCAGCTGACTCATATCCTGACATGTACTGTGTCCTGGAAAGGCCTTTTCGATGGGCTCAATAGACAGGCCATGCTTGCATTTTCTTTTTTTTTGGTGGCGGGTAACAAAAGGCAAAGGCAAAATAGCAGCAAACAGCACTTTTACACAGCCATTGCTTTTCATTTGCACACAAACACACAACAGAGGGGAGAGGTGGCCCGCTGTATGACAACAGATAATATGCTAAACTGACTTTTAAAAACAAAACGTTGACTGGAATGGACATTTCTGACCTCTACTGAGACTCCCTACATACTCTTTTCACTTACCTCCAGGAGAAAAACCTACGGGTGTACTGCTATTGCCCAAGTGTTGCTTAACCATCTAACACAGGTCAAGGCAGTGAGGGGCCCAGCTCTAAAAACACACAAACACTGATACAGCTCTGGAAAACTCATAGTAGGGAAGTGTGACCAAACTACGCAATGTGGCGGAGCTCCACATTCAACACACCGCTGGGTTAACTAACAACATGACACAACAACAGAACTTCACACAGTAAATTCTAAAACAAATTGTGGGCATTTAAAGGCATAGGTCACCCCAAAATAGTGCTGGGCGGTTCATACCGAATACCGGTGTTTATTTTTGTTATGATATAAATTTTTAAAATACCGCAATACGTATGTCGCTTAAACAACGTTCGGAACGCGACACTGTTTGAAAGGGGTCCCTTTTCACTGTTGCACTGTGGTGAGGGAACAGCTGTATGTGTTACTAAGCGTGAAAGTTCCGAAACTGAAGCTGTAGAACTAATAGAACATGATGACACAGAAGAACTCATCCACAATATCCACATTGACCGCCACAAATATCCACCGCCCCCTGCCATCAGCTCCCGCGTCTCACACACACACGACAATATTTACTCATCATGACAGTAAAATAGGGCATTCTAAGTCAATATACTGCAGTATTTCCTCTCTCAATCAGTAGAAAATATGGTTAACACCCGGTCAAGCATGAGAAAAAAATACCGTCATGTACCGTGAAACCGGTATCATTTTGAAAAATACCGTGATATAAATTTTTGGTCATACCGCCCAGCACTACCCCAAAATTAAACTTCTGTCATCATTTACTCACTCTAAGACCTGTGCAAGAATGTCACTACATTACTCAATTTCTCAACATCTCTCACAAATAAACCAACTTGTTACCTAACTAGTAACCAACTGACTTGGACTCTCTTTAATAGTCTTTACTACTACTTTACTAATAATTTTGTGAGAATTTTAATATATCACCTATCTACAAATTAAAGGTCACTTTACCAGTTGTAAGCACATATAAATAACAATAACAAGGTATAAAGGAGAACTATTTTTAGACAGTTTCAATTAAAAGTCTCTGTCATTTGCTTTGAACAAAAAATTTCAAAAAAAGAAAAGTAGGCATTTAGAAAATGAAAAAGACTTGCAGAAAAAAAAAGTTTAGTGGTTCTATTTTTAGGAAAATTTGACTTTCTGAAAGAAAAATGTACAAGATACAAGAGACTTCACTTGAACTATGTTCAAGACTTAAACATGAACATGTTCATAAAGTATATCTACAGAACTGACATTAATGCTAAAGTTCAAGTAAACAGATCGACTCTGGCTTATGGTCAGGTGCATCAAAACACTGACATCATCATAATAAAATGTGACATTTCAAAGTTGGTAAGCATGCTGGACACCAATCATTTACTCTGGCTAACATGATAAACTTGACATTAGCCCTCTGGTGTCTGAGGTCTGAGTCATTGTTTTGGGCCCTGGAGATGCGTTGACATGTATGTAACAGTTTTAAAACGTCTATAACAGTATTAAAATGTAAATAACAATTAAAATAAATATTGATATTTTTATGTAGAAGTGATGCCAACCAATCATTGAGGTTCATATGAAATGCACTTGACATATAGTTAATACAAATGTTGTTAAACAGCTCAGAGCACAGGGTCCAATATTTACATTTACTCAAAGGCGGGTAATTGAGAAAACCGAGAATAAATGGTGGACAGACTTTCAAAAAACCATTATGACCCATTATGGTTATGTTTATCATTCATTATATGTTTAGGTGACTTACCGCAAGAAATATCCACATATAATCAGCCATATGGAATTCTGGAGACAACAAGCCCTTTAGGCATACTAAATCGACGAATGATAAATTATGTAAACATAAAAACATAGATGTATTATGTCGCAGTTCCTAATAAAGTTACCAGCCTCAACATATTATTTGTTTGTACCACAAACGATATAACGCACACCCCGTATTTTCACGGCACAACATTAATCCTCGTCACAGCCATAACACACACCACAGCCTTTTCATGTGATCAAAACACAGCACTTGCGCGCGACGTTAGCGTTAGCAGCTCAGCTTTGTCCATGCCCACGAGAGAGGCAAAACCGATTAAAAGCCCGTTTACCTGTATATAACAAGCGCTGGCGCGGCGTCTCTGTGATTTCGGTTCGTATTTTGCTCTCCCTCTGTATTGTTACATCGCATGCATCGCTTAACTGCTATTTTCTGCAACGACTGATGTGGATAACGGTGCGCGAGGCAGGTTCAGTTGTTTGTAAATCTCGGAACGATGCGCTCAGCGTGCGCGTTTCCTTGACAGCGTCGAATCTTCTGCTTGAGCGCGACAAACGCTGCCCTGCGCGCATGCGCAGACCGCATCCTTGACCACCTCCCACCGAAATAAGCACAGACAGGAGCAGAAGAGGAAAAAATAATCAGCATTTTACCTCAGAAATCTCCACAAGAAAGTCAGTGAAGACGGTCCAGTAAGGTTGTATTGCGTAGTTTCAGGAAGCGCTGTCGTCTGATTAATGCAAGTGTTACAGCAAATGTACACACAAAAACGTGAAGTAAAGACAAGTGCATGTTTCTAAACAGAAATTTCCCTACTGCGCAAATGCTAGGAATAGATTGCCTAAATTCAAGTTTTGAAAATTAGAGCTCATATTATGCATGATTTGCTTCCTATTCTGTGCATTCGTATTTCACCTGTAGATGGCAGCATCCTTGATGGTGATAGACCTACATAAAACACATTAAAAATGCACTATGCACTTTTAAAAATGTACAATTTTAACAGTAATGTAAAATTCTTAAGTAAAAACATGTTACTTACATTACTTACCTTACCATATACGTTGAATATATATTTGTATTCTACAAGACAATACATAGGCCTATAAATGTTCTATTAAAAATGTTAAATGTTTTTACAAGTAAAAATGCTACACTTAATATTTATATATAAATTAATAAATGAACACATCTGCTGCAAGTACTGTTTTTTTATTAACTTTAACTCATCATGTGGCCTGTTTTATTATCTGCAGTTTACAGCACCATTTAAAAAAAAAATATTTTATTAATTTATTTTTTTGTTTTTTAACGAATGATAAATTAACATGATATTATTAGCTGGCATATTAATTTCATGCTAACTCATAGTACGTAAAATTGTGTTTTTTATTCATTATTGTTTTCAAGTCTGAAAATACCTGAACAGATGGCAAAATAGATGTAATTTCCACAGAACCATTTTAAATAAATGATTGTGTTTAACAGGTGGCATTAAGAAATTTTGTCTGAAAAAATGTTTTAATGAAGAAAAGTTAAAAATACAATGTCAAGATTTCCCACACACTGACAAATTTGGTGCTGTCCAGGGTCCTGGAATCAATTTGATACCATTGCAGGCAGTGTTGGGGGAAATATATTACAAGTAACGCAAGTTACGTAATCGGATTACTTTTTTCAAGTAACTAGTAAAGTAACGCATTACTTTCCATAAAAAGTAACTAAGTAACGCAATTAGTTACTTTTTTTATGGAGTAATGCAATATTGTAATGCATTACTTTTAAAAGTAACTTTCCCCAACACTGATTGCAGGTAGATGTACCCAAACTCTTCAGGACACGCTTCACTTTATAAAACTTTACAAACACAGTGAGGTGTACTGCAGAATGATAATTGTCTTTTATTAAATAAATAGCAGCTTCACAAAATTATACCATTGTGAGGATGATGGTTTGTTTGTTTGTTTGTTTTTTTAACAAAAAAGGGATTTGGTAAAACATTCACAGGCTATGGTATAAAAATGAGAGTTTGAACAAGGGAAGGTGATACAGGAGAAATTCTAGAGTCTACACAGAAAACAGCAAGAATTTACAGCTTTATACATCATAGGTTCCTAGACATCCTCAAATTAACATTTTTGGTCTTACAGACCAACATTTGTTGCCATGGACAGTTCGTCCATATAAAGTAAATGGTTTTAGTACTCTTGTCTGTTGTGCAATTTTGCTTCTTCTCTCACTCTGTCATGACCATCTGATTCCCAACCTTACATTCACAGGAGAGCATGTTCCCCAGAGCTACACTGTAAAAAAAATTCCGTAAATTCCGCTGTGGTTGCCGGAATTTTACCATAAAAAATACGGTAGCAACGTTTTAGGTTTTACGGTTTTAACTTAAATTTACAGTTAAATACCGTAATTTCATTAATTGATATAATGTTAATATACCAACCTATTGAAGTACTGAAATCTGTTTTGTACCTTTGTAATACACTGATAACCACCAAATGCAGGTCGTGTTGAGAAAGTCACACGATGAACCAAAGCCTATCACAAGCAGCTTTTAAATAATAAAATATATAGAAGGTGCACAGTGTCATTCACACAAACACCAAACACCATAATGGTAACACATGAATCTGAAATAATGCAATAAACATTCATTTAACAACATTAGGTGTAACACACAACCCTAATATACAAAACTGATAATAAAAAACTAAGAATAAACAGTTATTTCAACAAAAAAACATCAAATTTGAAATGTAACGCAGGGAATTCTGGGAATGTCAATTTACGGTTATTCACTGTAAATTATACGGTATTTTTCACTTCCAAAAACGGTATACTACCGTAAAATTTATGTCCAATACATGTAATGTCCAATACAGTTTTTCACCGTATATAGTAGGGGAATTTACCGTTAACCATTTAACAGGCTTTTACTGTAGCAGTTTTACAGTCTTTTTCCGTTAAATTCACGGTCATTTTTTACAGTGTAGAGGTTATTTCCTTCAATACCTGTTGAAAAAAAAAATCCTTGAGAAGCAGTTTGGACTTGACCAAAACTCATACCGCATTTGTTATGTCTTAGCATAAGTTAATTGTTAAGTATGACCTTCACACCATTGTTCTGTTTGGTCCAGTTTTCTAGGTCACTGTAAGAAGTGGTTTGAAGAAAACTGTTGTTCTGCAGTCATTTCCTCCAGCAAATAAGATGCAACCTCTAACTGTGTTACTGGATTACTGCAACTCAAAGGATTCATCATATCATATTGGAGATGTTTACAGGTTACACAAACAATGATCTGACTTGCAAGTGTATTTAGCAGCATAGCTTCGTCCATATTGTAATGCAACTAGCTTGGATGACACAGTAACTCTTTTTTTGGCTTTACATTTTTTTTTGGTAATTATTCAACTGACCACAAGAGGATGCTATGACTCTATCTGTCGAATATTTGCGTGAACTGCAGTCTCCTATGCTGCTTTAGTAAGAGACTGGGTGCTCATGCAGGACTTAATGGCATTCAAAAATCTGAACCTGTTAACACAAACACACAATCACACACATTACATTCCCTCTCCCTTTTCTGACCTTGGTCAGATTATTGTTTCTGTAGCTAACTCAGCATACATTCTATGCTGTGATACAGCTGAGGTTGCGTAGACAGTCGACATCTCCTAAACATCACGTGTAGCTCGGTCCTGTCTTCCATGTCACACTAAAAGCTAGTTTTCAGACACTGCTGGTGTGTTCTGTGTGGCTGTGACCGCTGCTGATAGACAGCTCTGATATTCCCGGTTTCAGCTCCAGTCCGGGGTCAATGTCCATGTCGTGGGGCTCCAGATTTCGGATTCCATTGCCGTCCCCATTGCGGCAGTTACTGTTCCGGTCAATGGAAACTTTTTCGCAGATCAGGATGGGTGTGACTACCGCATGGGATGGACAAGGAGCGTTTAAAGCGATGGGTTTAAGACCCACCCGACTATACTGGCAGTGCATGTAACTTGAAAATGCCCTTCGGTAGGTCTTGTTAAACAAAGTGTACACTAAAGGATTGACCCCTGATGAGATGTAGCCCACCCAAACGAAAACATTGAGCAGTTCTGTTAGCACAGGCTCATTACAGGCTTTATGGCAGAGGACATACAGAACGTTAGTGATGAAAAAGGGACACCACATGATGAGGAAGAGGAAGAACACTACACCCAACACTTTGGATGCTCGCCGCTCGTTCTTGATGGCCTGCATCATGCCTCGCCGCCCATGGGTTCCGGCTGGGTCCCGTCCAGCGGGCGAATTCATTTGAGATGGGGCTTCTGAATTTGGGATTATTGAGATGGTGTCTGGGGGCACGGTCAGTCCGAGCATGTTTCCATCGCTGTTGCTGATCTGTAGACAGTTCAGGCTGCTGCGACGGGATGCCGGCGGTGGGGCCAACTGGGAAGTAGGTGGAACTGGAGGTTGCAAAGGCTGTTGAGAAGAGGCTTTGCCCTCGTGGAGGAAGACTGTGGCCTGACGCTGAAGCGCTTGGACGGTGAGACAATACGTGACCACCATGATGACCAGAGGAATGAAGAAGGCAACAAAAGAGCCAACCAGTATGAAGTGTTCCTCATTCAGAGCACAGTTGCCGTTTTTCAAGACCTTTTCTCTGTTATGGAGTCCGATCACTGGGATAGGCATTGAGATACCTGTGGTTGGAAGAAGTAAGAGAATATCAAACAAATATATATAAACAAACATCAAAGAAACAGTCAGACTAGCAAATGAGAAAGGCAACTAGAACGCAAGATGCTGGAGACAAAAGACCAACGGCTTCAGCGAATCGTGCTCAGAGATCTATCCTCAAGACAAATCCTCTCTCTTATCCAGCTAGATCGGTATTCCTGATGGTTGAGAGAGAGGATCTTTTATTTAATTAGAGCAGATGAATGAGAGTGTCAAGGCAGATAGAGCCTTAATGCTGCTTTGAATCCAGATAAGAATCAAATAAACATTAGGCTCACGTTTAAACGGGAGAGAGGTTAGATGTGTGAACCCTCTGTCATCTGCACTGACGTTACCAAGTCTAACTAATATTAGCAAATGAGACATGAAACCTCTGTGGAGAAAAGCGATGAACAGGAGACAAAGAGAGAGATAATAGGGGGATACATAGAACAGTGTTGTTTCATTATTATGAAAAAAAAGCACATAAAGTTACTAAAATGTAGATGAACACTGAAAATAGAAAAATAACAGCACACTCAACAATAAAAAGGAAAGGAAAGCATGTGTGGGTGAGAGAAAGAGAGATACCATGCCAGAGAGAGTGTGTGTAGGCTTGCATTAAAGGGGTCATATGATGCGATTTCAAGTTTTCCTTTCTCTTTAGAGTGTTACAAGCTGATTGTGCATAGGGGGATAATGGCACGTATGGTCACCCTAGTGTGTGTGCGCGCATGTGTGTGTGTGTGTGTGTGTGAGAGAGAGAGAGAGAGCATCATATGACCCCTTTAATAAAAAGCAGGGTGAGAAGAGTTTGATCTTTTCTAGAAAGTTTAACGAGAGGCAGGGATGGAGAGTGAAAGCTAGAGGGTCTTTCTATACTTAAACACAACTACCAGTGATATCACTGCAGACAAGTTTTTTTTTTTAAACTCTGTTGTTGTAACAGATCAGTCATGGTCACTCTACATCAGGGGTGCCCAACCCTGTTCCTGGAGATCTACCATCCTGCAAAGTTCAGCTCCAACCCTGATCAAACTCACCTGAACCAGCTAGTTAATCTCTTAGGTAGCACTTGATAATTACAGACAGCTGTGCTGGAGCAGGGCTGGAACTGAAGTCTGCAGGTAGGTAGATCTCCAGGAACAGGTTTGGGCACCCCTGCTCTACATTATATGTCACAAGTCAGACTCTAGATGGCACTAATGCAGTAGAATGCCAATCCTTTAGCATTCCTCGCACAAACTTTACTTTATTGAACAGTAGGTGGTGATCTTCACTAGAAGTATCTGATTACCAAACCAATCACAAACATTCAGTTAATCCAAGCTTCACTGAATTTCGAGGCGATCTGGGTGATGGAGAAAATCACCACAATCACCAAAACTGGTGCTTGTTTATACAATGTCATTTCAAATCATTTTCATTGTTGCTGATCTGAGGGGCCTCTTAGACCCAGCTGGAGCCTTGAGAAAACCTCACAACACAATCTGCCATTCCGAGGGGCCCTATGAGATACAAACACATTCCAGTAATAGATTCAACAGGATTGCAGTGGACTGACATTGACTTTAGTAAGTACAAATGGTACAACTGTTCAATCTAAAGACCTCCACTGACACTGAAAAAAAATTGCGTGTCTGTCCTTTATTCTGCAGGTTTTTCTGACATTTCCTCTACTGGTTATTTGGGATTGATGTACAGTTCAAGACATTTTTTTAACATGTTGTAAGAAATAATGCATTTTATTCAATTTCATCATATCAATGTTTCTCTGACCTATTGAAATAGTCCAAACTGCAGCGATCTTCAGCATGGCCTTGGTGCGGGAGTTGAACCGACTGTGCTCGATTGGATTGCGTATGGCCACGTAGCGGTCGAGGGAAATGGCACACAGGTGCATGATGGAAGCAGTAGAGAAAAGCACATCCAGATATATCCAAATAGGACAAAGAGCACTTGGCAATGGCCAGGCATAATCTGGAAGACAGAGAGAGATTGCTTTGTAAACACCCTTTATGAGACGGTCATACACATGAAGAATGATGCTGAGAAAGAAAGAAAGAAAGAAAGGATATATAAGAGAAACAAAAGGCAAAGTGGTCTTTCAGGTCACATTATAAAAGTCCAGATGACTGTCTTCAGACCAAGAGCTAAAAAAGGCTGTTATGGCAGCAGGCTTAAAATAACCAACATTAAGAAACAGTCAGGTTATGTCAAAAGTAAGTCATTTAAGTTGTGTAGGCTCATGGATGAGAGTGAGAGATACAAAGTCACACTGGGTCTGTCTTTGAGATAATATTAAAATTATAAAACAGATAGTTCTGGTCTTGGCTTCTAATTTGTCAATGCATCGTTCCAGTCATGCTAAAATCATTGAAATAGCAAAATGTATGATGTATAACACCCATTCACCACAATATTTGTCTAAACCAATGTTTTAATAAAAATGTGTCTTTAATACATACTAAAACCATTTTTTAGTGGTTTGGTGTGCAAAAGATGTTAGGATGGTCACCATCAAGATGTTAGGATGTAGTGGGTTACCACAACATGGAAGAACCATTTTGGGTTCCCCAAAAAACCTTTGAGCAATCAGTTCTTAAAAAACAATGTAAGAACTTTTCTCCATTATAACAAACCTTTGGCTCAATGGAAAGGTTTGTTAAAGGGTTAGTTCACCCAAAAATTCTGTCATTAATTACTCACCCTCATGTCGTTCCAAACCCGTAAGACCTCCGTTCATCTTCGGAACACAAATTAAAGGGTTAGTTCACCCAAAAATGAAAATTAGCCCATAAATTACTCACCCTCAAGTCATCCTAGGTGTATATGACTTTCTTCTTTCAGACGAATCCAGTCGGAGTTATATTAAAAATTGTCTTTGATCTTTCAAGCTGTTTCATGGCACTCAGCGGGTGTTGCATGCATCAGTTCAAAAGCAGTTAAATAAAATGCGCCCATCCATAAAAAATAAAGTGTCTCACACGGCTCCGGGGGGTGAACAAAGACCTTCTGTAGCTGATGCATCCCATGAGCTCTCTGACCCTCCCATAAACAGCAAGTGTCCTTACATGATCAAGGTCCAGAAACGTAGCAAAGACATCGGTAAAATAATCCATGTGACATCAGGGGTTCAACCGTAATTTTACGAAGCTACGAGAATACTTTGTGCGCAAAAGAAGAAAAAAAAACCGATTCCATCAAAAATATCTTAATTTGTGTTCCGAAGATGAACGGAGGTCTTACGGGTTTGGAACAACATGAGGGTGAGTAATTAATGACAGAATTTTCATTTTGGGGTGAACTAACCCTTTAAAGGTTCTTTATGGAAACATAGATGCCAATAAAGAATGATTATTTTTAAGAGTGTAAGATGTTGTTGTTGCCAGGGTATTTTCTAGAGTGTTTCTAAGTATTAGATGGATACTAACTGGTCCACCTCAAAATATCCCATAAAAGATCCCAAACCTTATATTTTGAGGTGGCATTCATGTCTGTGCAACGTATAGTGCCATCAATAGTAATAGTGATGTTTGCATTAGCTATAAAAAAGATATAAGAGTTTCGGAAGACCAATATTCAACATCTTGCAAAATTTTAGTTCCACAAACCTTGAACTAAACAAGAGTTGGGAACAAATAATAATACCTGTAATACAAAATTGATAGGCTTTTAGGTGACAGAAGTGGCTAAATGAAAACGTTCTTCAGAGAGGACATGCTCTAATGCAGGGTCAGATACTCTTACAGAAAGGTCTACAGGTCTACAAGGGCATATCTGACGGTTCGGACGACATTAGCACCACATGAGGTGTGAGTCACTGTCAATTTAACGTTTTATTGAAGCCCAGGGCAAGTGCAGGAACTCTGGTCCAAAGAGGGTCCAAATCCAGACAGCATTGTGGAGCTCAGAACACCAGGACTGGAGATGAGGGGAATGTCTGTTGCCAAGTTAGCGAAATGAATGATAACAGAGTTCTCTGCCAGTATGGGACCAGCAAGTGATCTGACACAGATGGTGAGCGAGGGGTTTTCCTCTCCTCGTTTATTTGTCCGTATCTCTGCGGTGGTCCCAATCATGTTCTGCTGTCCACGGAAATAGCCCACAGCACATGCAATTACACCTTTCCTAAATGAGAAAAAAATGACAGCAGCAGATCTGCGAGGTTAGAGATTATGGGGTTAAATAAGGGACGAGAGAAAGAGATAAAGCGGGAAGTGAAGGAATTAGGTCAGATTCAACGCCTCAAATGAAGGTTTAATTCCTGCAGGCAGAAGAAAAGACAGCCAGTGTTGTGGAGTAACGAAAAGTAGTCATCACAATACATCACAGATACAGTACCAGGCACGGGAGAACCGGGAGAATTCCCGGTGGCCTGGCTGCCAATTTGGCCGGCTGCCCTGTTTTTTTTTCCTTTTCCTTTTAAAAAAAAAATACAAATTATTATTACATAATTGCCTGCCGAATGTACTAAAGCGATTATTTCAGAATTTGCCATTCGATAATAAAGCTCTAATAAATCATGAATCGGATAGTCGTGACTCACAACGATATTCTTCAGCTCGCGCACGGTTTAATCAATGCAAGAGACTCGAGAATGGAGTGGAAGTGCCTAGGTGGGGCAGAGAGGCAAACTACTGACCTGTTTAGGACGTCAAGTGCAGGTCAGTATCATCTGTAAATGAGTAATTGTAGTTTTGTTTTTGTTTAAATAGTTAAGAATTAAACTCCTAGCAACTGTTAACAGTAGCAGCCGATTACTCATCACATTTAAAATACTGAGGGAGCTATGGCAGACAACAACACAACCGAAAATTAACAATGATGTTATGATAAATAAATCCAAAAACAATGGTTACTATTGTTAAACCATGGTAATCACAAATTAACTTAATGGAATTTGTAGTAAAACTATGGTTACAAATAGTAATTAATTCGCAAAAAAAAAAAAGAAAAATTAAGAAGGTACTGTTACTATAATAAAACCATGGTTAATTTAGTGTTGGGAAGTTCAATTTATTTGAATGAATACATTTGTTGAACAGTCCATTTTGGTGAATCAAAAAAAATTAAATGAAAAATTAATAAATAAAAGTAAACCATTTTCTAAGAATTCTAAGTTCTAAATACAGTTTTTAAAATATATTAGCTATATTAAGTCTCATGATGTCACCCAACGCTAAAAAAGAAAGGTTCTTCACTGGCACTGAGGGTTCCATAAATCACCTTTAACATCATGGAATCTTTCCTTTGTACAAAAGGTTCTTTGTAGAGCAAAAGTTTTTTTTTTAGATTATTGAAATATTCTTCACTAAGAAAATGTATTATTTTAAAAACTGGTCACTTAAAGGTTCTTTGGGGAACCCATAAATGTTTTTCTATGGCATTGCTCCGAAAAACTCCTTTTGGAACCTTTATAAGTGTAATTGATCTATAAAATAAGTAATTGATCTAACAGTTAAAAAAATGTCCTCTTTAATAACTTGTGTTTATCTCTCTTTAGATGATTTTACCCAAAGCAACTTACATTGCATTCAAGGTAAACATTTTGCCAGCATGTGTGTTACCCAGTAATCAAACCCATGACCTTGGCTTTGGTGTGGTTTTATGAGGCAGACCAAGAACTGCGGGGTTGAAACATAATTAACATGGCATGGGGGGCAACATTTCCTCACATGTCAACATGCAACTTCATCTGCATGTTGATTATAGTAAACACACACACACATACTCTCTGATTTAACTGTCTTTCATCCCTTGATTGGTCCAGCTGCCTACGGCCCTTTGCATCTTGCTTTGATTAATTGAAACAACTGATAACTCTGATTTACATGTATAGTAGATTAAGTTCTCTCTCAGTGCAGACAGAGATGGAGTGTTGGAACACTATAGAGACATGAAAAATCATCTGTTGCTTTCTGTACATCACTGATATAACTGAAAGGTAATGAACTCCTTAGGCTCTTTCAGCAATTTTCAGACATCCATGATGAACAACTTACCTCTTGGCTTTCACACACATGCCTTCACTCAATGATAAATGTGGATTCTCTAATAAGTGTAATAACTAATATTGCTCCTGTACCTCAGCTGCTAGACTATGGTGCTAGCAACACCAAGATTAATGGTTTGATTTCAAGGAAACATGCATGCGCACAAAAATATGTAGCTTGAATGCACTTTAAGTTGCTATGGATAAAAGTGTCTGTCAAATGTAAAAATGTATGTGTCTAATATGATCTATTTTAACATCCAAGGCAATAACAATCAGCAACTGGCTTTGATGAAGCATATATATGAAATAACAGTTATAAAAAAATAAATACAATTAAGATAAAATGCACAACCATTGCAATTTGTAACCATTGTATTACTGAAGTTTAGGGGTTAATGTTTGAATTCATGGATAAAATGCAAAGATAAAAAACAAAAAATAAAATAATGAATACATATAATAAATAAGTTTAGAAAACAGACTAGGGGAAAATAGAGTAGCAGAGTAGCAGCAAAAATAGAAACAACCTTAAGAGGCCTAGGACTAATCTTTTGATGCAAAACAGAATTGGTTTGTGAGATGTCTATCGGTTTAGCACCACCGTAGCTGCCGAGTATCAGTATATAGATCATCTTAAACATATCCTGCCACTGTATGTTTCCAGAGGTAATCACTCTAATGCCTCTCTCTGATTTCACTCCTACTGCACTGTCTCGCTCTTTCCTTGTCCGTCTTTGGCTGATCCTCAGCGATATGGTTTCTATGCTTCCTCCAGACGTTAATACATGTGAGCAGGCCACACCACTCCATTATAAAACCCATATCTCACCCTCTTTTTCATCCGTTTTTGAGATGATGCACTGGAACTTAACACAGATTAAACAGACTGAATCAAGGTCAGACTGCTATATCTTATGAAAGTCACATGCCAGCTCATTCACACATACATGGTACACTCCCCCGCCAAACACACACAATCGCACACGCTATTAGACACCGTAAATGAAATGAGGAGTGTGAAATCCATCATTGTCGCATCCACTGCAGTGGAAAACTATTTTTTTGTCTCTGTGTGTGTGTGTGTGTGTGTAGGCATAGGCATGTCTGAGTTTATGAACGTGAAAGCATTCGTATGTGGGTGTGGAGAGCACACGTTCACACATTCGAACAGTTGATGATATTTTGCTCTGACAGCTTGCTGGTAATGGCCATCACAGGCTCACTGTTTACGACAACATGCCGCCGAATCCCTCCACTCCATCTTTATCTGTTCAATCTGTGTGCTTATGTGTGTGTGTGTGTGGGGAGGGTAGGTGGGTGTATCACTCCTTGTCCTCTGGTTGTAAGACGCCCGAAACCCAAGAAACGTATGGGCACGACCCCAAAGGTTGGTATTATTTTGTCTCAGTTCTGCATATGAGAGGTTGCATGTATTTGAGTGCATGCTTGAGTTTTTATAAACACTTCAGTGTGGACTGTGTTTTTGTGCATGCCAGAGTATGGTTATTGTCATTAACTAAGGGAGTGTTTATACAGTTTTCAACTAAAAACAGGAAACATTTTATGCATTCTGGCCATTCAAACATAACAACAGCATTTTGGCGGCCTTGAAAATTTTAAAGTGCCCCTGTTATGGATTTTTGAAAATTACCTTTAATGCAGTGTGTAATGCAATGTGTAACACAGCTCTAAGTGAATGAAAACATCCTGCAAAGTTTTAAATATGAAAGTGCACCGTGTATAAAGTTATTTTCTCTCAAAAGAAAGAGTCGACTCTGAATCATTTAAACGACTAATTTTTTAAACGAATCCCAAGCCGTTTCATGTTGACGTTTAATGTTCAACATGAAACATTAGCATATTGCCCGCCCATTTGTTGCACGCGCAGACCTGGGAATACTTGACCATCAGTCGATTTTCGTGTTGGTCTTAATGAAAATGCAAATTCATTTTTTGCCACTAGCTGCCGCTTCTGGAGCGGTAAAAATAGCGGTTTCCCCAGTAACACTGTACTCAAAGCAGCACTGCGCTCACAAACGCTGCTTTATCAGGCATTACAGGCATGATGAAATGGAAATGAAATTGACCAATAGGACCAATCACTGCAGATTAGCTTCACGCAAAGGAGGGGCTTGGAAAAATGAATCGTTGAGCGAATCGTTTGGGAGTCGTTGAGCAAATAAGGTAAAAATAAATGCATATTTTAAGACAATGAAAATGTTTTTTGACCTTGCATGCACATCAACCTGTTGTTGGGGACTCCCAAAACCAAAATATGAACCTTTCATAACCCATAATAGGGGCACTTTAAAATAGGTTTCAAAATGCACGTTTTTTTTTTTAAATGATACTGTTATCGTCTCTGTGTAAACTACAAAAATAAGAACTTGTGAAAATGGTAATGTCATGTGCATGCATGCTTTCACCATCTTGAGCGTTTGTATCAAAGTCCCTTTCAAGGAAAGTCCGTTCACTTGGCCGCCATATTTGCAACACCTTCGGGCAGCTCAAACAAGACCAAGTCCTATCTAAATGAATGGAGGAATTCTAAAATCTCAAAAACTGCTCGCTGAACTCGCAATTAAATTACATATTTCAAATCAGCAACAAAATCTGAAATGAACGGCCCCATTAATGTTGTTTCTCATGCTCAAATAGCGTTTAAAAATCCTATTTTTCTGGCTAGACCAGCCAATGCGCATGCATACTTCCAACGTGCTTATGACTGTGCATGAACATCGGCTGGGCAGCCTCAGGTTTCTGTAGCCTCGTTCAGACTGTCAGCCCAAATCCGATTTTGTGCATATCCGGATGGAATCTGATTTGAATAACTGACTGTCCACACAGTGTATCGCAACTGTTCATATCCGATTTGTGTGTCCATAAGCGCTTTTGTTTTACTGAATGTGCATTGGTTACTATGACAATGCTGTTGCGTTGTTATGCCTACGCTAAAAACAACAATAACAGCAGTACAGTTTGCAATACAGATATTGTCTTACGACATGACAGCATGTTGCCGTCGTGCTGGATTATTATTATTATTATGGATTTCGTCTTATGAGGCAGCATCAGAAACGCAGGAAGCTGGAATGTGCGACTTTATTCCGTGCTGCCATCTCCGCTTGTTTCAACACTCAAAGAGGTGAGTATACTAGCAGTATATTGTCTTTTTCCGCTTGACTTTGACAGTTCGCAACAACACACGCTTGTTTCTGCAAAGACTGTTTTCTACAAAAATGTCTGACGTATTTATGTTTTACGTGGCGTGAGAACGTGAAAAAGCTACGCTAAATCCAATCTGAGCGGTCAGACTGAAACAGATTTCCAGGAACGCAATTGAATAGGATTCCAAACCACATATACGAATGTAGCTCGAAACGGATTTGCACAAATTGGATTTCATGTAGTTCGTTGCGGTTCAGACTATCTAAATATGATCGGATTTCAATCGGATTTGCACAAAAATCGGATTTGGGCTGACAGTCTGAACAAGGCTTATGGGAACCGGAGCTTCAAACGGCCGCTGCAGTGACACAATGACTTTGCCAATCAACGATTGGCTCTTTCATTTAGAAGGTGGGACTATCCCACCAAATCACGCATTGCAGTTTCTCCCATTCATAAGTATAGGAGTGAACCGTCTTTGTATTTCTATCCACCTTTTTCTTCAATGCGGAAGTAAGCCTATGAGTGAGACTTTCGGTTCATTAGCCGCTATAGGGAAATAATGAGAAGAATAACAACGTGCAGTAAACGGTAAAACTGTTTGCACTACAAACCAGCGTGTTCATAATTAAGATAATACATTAAAATAAAATTTTCAATATCAAGCAGCAAAAGGAGCGGTTCTGTACAGCTAAAAATAGCTGGATGCGGATGAGACCGGAAGCTAGACCCATAGAATTTACAAATGGCCCATTTTTACAGCAAGAAAAAGGTGGATAGTCTTTAGCTGTGTCTCATTTAGAAGGCTGCGCCCTCCGGAGGTTGCATTCGAAGGCTGCATACATCATCGAGGCTGTCTCATTTCAGAAAAGCAAGTAGGACACTCCGAATGCGACCTTCTTTCACAGGAATTCGGAGGATGCATGAGGTGTATCCTTCGCTGCTACAGATAACCCACAATTCTTTGCGTCGCCGTAAACAATCATCGTTAATTTGAAAAATGCCGGCGCCGACAGATGTACACACAAGCGCAGATGTGATGTTTACAACTTACCTTAAAATTGCCTCGGGTAAAAACGGATAAACTTTGTTCTTAATATCCTCCTCCTTTTTTTCTTTAACAGATGTCTGCTGTACGTATGCTGCAGCTCCTCAAACATTGAAAAAAATAACAAGTAAAAGCATTTTTTTTTCAAATTACTTTCCAAATTTAGAAATTATTTTCCTTCATTTAAGTGTTGTGAGAGCGCAAGACGCTCTAAATGTTTTGGCATAGCAACTTGATACTTCCTGTTTCCTTTTCCGCCTGTCTTACGAAGGCCATCTTGTTTAATTCTAGGTTGAGGACACTTCGTATACGCATCCTACAGAGGATGCGACCTCCAGAGGATTCGACCTCTGGAGGGCGCAGCCTTCTAAATGAGACACAGCTTTTGTTTGTATTCATCACTCTGTAGAAGAACGTGTGTGCACAGCAGTGTTAATTTTGACAGCAAATTTTGATTTAGTTTTAGTCATAGTCTTTTGACTAAAATGCCATTTAGTTTTAGCCCGGTTCATTAACCTCCGAACCACGCAGCAGATTCGTTCTGAATGAATCTCATCCCAAATAGTCCCTCCCCAACATTTTCGTCTCGTTTTTATTAGTTGACGAAAACGTCAATAGATTTACGTCATAGTTTTTGTCATTCAAAAAGTTTTAGTTCGTTATCGTCAGTGAAAAAAATGTCGTTGACGACAATTATAATCGAAATTAACACTGGTGCACAGGATGCACAATGCATGTTTCTTTACAAAGTGACATCGCCAACTATTGGCCTGGCATGCATAATACAGCCAGGCCAGTTTTTAGAAAAAACTTTTCCACTTTAAACATTAACTGAATTAAAATAAAATAGTAAAAGACTTTAAAATACTATAAAAATAAATAGTAAAGTAAAACATTATTATTAATAATAATAATAATAATCAACTTTTAGCTAGTTGTCAAGAAATTTCTCAACTTCATTTAGTTTATGTGGAAGCCTGTTTCCACCACAGAATTTAAAAAAAAATTCATTAAAAAGTTAATTGCAATTTTTATCTCACAATTCACTGTTTCTTGCAAATATGAGAAAAACGTCTGAATTGCAAGATAGAAATTTACATCTGAGTTTACATTTAAATTCTACGTTTACGTCTCAACTTTTTTCTCTTAATTCTCAGATGACATCGCAATTCTGTTTTTCTGTTATTCTGTTTTTGTCAAGAACTAAAAAAGGTAATTGCGACTTCTCATCTCACAATTCCAGCTTTTTTCTTGCAATTGCAAGTTTATATCTCACAATTCAGACTTTTTTCTCAGAATTGCGAGTTTTATATCTCGCATAGTTATATCTTTATAGTTAACATCAGCTTATACTGTGAATAAATACGTCTGAATTGTAAGATACAAATTCAGAATTGTTAGGAAAAAGTCATGTGTAAAAGAACCAATTACTTTAATTCATTTTTTTTTATTCCATGCTGGCAACGGGCTTCCTGAAGTTTAGGGTGAAATACTTAAATAACAAACCCAAAAACTAAAAACTAAAACGTAAAAACTATAAACTATAGAAATATAAAAACTATAAAGAATAATCTAATAAAAAGGTACAACATACAACATAATGGAAAATATAAATAATAGGAAAAAGAAAATATTTTAAAAATCTAATCAATCTACGTGCATGCATCCATGACCGTTTGTTCTCTCTCTCCACTCGCCTCTTTTCCGATGCTCTGTTTGCTCTGAGGGTCTGCAGGCTGCTGTACTGATCAATATCTCTTTGTGGTCAATAACGTCCTTTCCTCTCGAACTGACAAATGCAAGCTCATCATGTGCACTATCTACAGCTGACAAGCAACTAAGATCATTTAAAGGTAGGACATCATCCATAATCAATATGAAGGGAGTCTAAGAGAGCTCAGCTAACCCACTCATGTCCAGAGATTGGCGAGGCGACGCATCCTGAAAGAGCTCCCCCATGGCTGAGGAGAGATGGACAGTGTGGCCCCCTGTATGGATAGCAAGAGCCAGAAATACTCTAAAGCAGACAGCTCAGTTGCTCAGAGGCAGCTGGACTGGAAAACGATCTGAATTCTGCCACAGGCGATATTTCTGTGGGCTTCTGAGCAAAGCAATGCCAAACAAGCTTCTGTCTCTCTCAATGTGCCCCCCACCGCCTGCCTCTCTCTTTCTCTCGCTCCGTGAAGGGAGATTTCACGCTATACAATGTTATAAAGCTATTAAATCTTGCCACCTCTGGCTCTTTCCTTTCTAACTTTGTCAGTGCTCTGTACCATACATAATTAAACTCATGTACAGTCTCCCAACTAAATCAACCTAAACCCTAACTTTTTTTTTTTTCAAAATGGAAGTTATCATCTCTTGAGTTTTGGTGGAAAGAGACCAATTAAATGTGTTATTTAACCAGGGTATATTCTATGGTGTCATTTGTATAATGAGCCGTGTTATTTGGAGGAGAAGGACTGCCTTGCACCAGTGAAAAAGCCCCTGGGTCTTAAAGGGAAATGCCACTGAAGTTATATTACGGGAAGTGTGGCTTCTCGTGATGCTATATGCATTATTTTAAAGTTTGCATCCCATTTGTATTTTAATACACCCTAAAAGTCAATGCACACTGGCCTATAGGTCAACCTGGAATACTTTACCCACAATACACCACTCCAAAGTGCAAAACCCGATGACATTAGCTGCGTCCCAATTCAGACGCTGCATCATTCGAAGGCTAAATTTGAAGACTGACTGCATCACCGCGGTGCGACGACGGCTGTCCCGATTCAAAGGCTCCTTCAAACCTTCGTTTCCCAGGCAATGAAGGATACAACTGATGGATCCTTCATGGCCCAGGCTATCCCAAGATTCATTGCACACTGTTGATGACAGGACTATTTGAGAGAAAAGACTGGATTACAATTTTAAATTTAAGTATTGGGTTTCAGCTTACTTGAATATCTAATGATGCTAATATACAAATGTAAAAAAAAAAAAATATATATATATCTTTAAAGAGGTTTACATGTTCACATATCTTACGGAGGCGCGATTTTATAGATGATTTATACTTGTTATTATATAAATGAATGGACCAAGGTGAGCATATTTAGACAGGTTCTGAACCCTGTTTTAGTTTTCAGACAGTTTAATATCACTTTCAAAAAAGTCCAACGGCAGCTGTCACAGTTGATAGGTGACAAGATCAATCCTTCGCAGGCTAGACCGTCCCATTTCACAATGCTCAGTCCAACCTTCCTGGCCTTTGCGAATGATCCAGCCTTCGAACTGGGACACAGCAATTGTCCAACGCAAATATGAGCTTCATGTTCAATCAGGAGTTTTCAAACTGAGCGCTAGGACGACTGTGGAAAATTTCAGAGTAAAACTTACATTATTTAAATAAAAAAAATGTGTTAATTTTTGTAATCTTTTCAAATGTTTTACATATATTCATAATATTCACTATTTTTGTAATATAAATGGGTCTTTATATATGGAAACGTATATTATTCTTTATATTTCAGGAAGGAAATCTTGATATTTTTGGGTCCATGGCATCAGATGCAATAGACTGGAAAACCCTGTTAACTTACTATAGAGGCACTATTTTAAAATTAATTTGCACATTTATACACCTTAAATGTCAGAAAAAAATTGCAATTCTGAAAAATTTAAAGTAAAATAGTGTTAAAATGTAAATAAATAAATACAAATAATACAATATTGGATATTAATGATATTAAACATAGTAAAAGAAAACATTTAAATATTTCAAAATGTTTTGGATATATTCATAATAATAATTATTATTATTTTCAAAACTATAAATAGGTCTTTATGGAGATAAATATTTTTGTATTTCAGGAAGGTCATATTTGGGGTCCATGGCATCAAAATTTAAACTCACCATACAGGATGTTAATGAGCGAGATAGGCATGACCAAGATGCCGACCAGCATGTCCGCCACTGCAAGTGATCGCAGGAAGAAGTTTGTTGCGTTTTGCAGCTTCTTCTCCAGCGACACGGCCAAAATAACCAAAATATTTCCTCCTATCGTCAGAAAGATAATCACAAGAATCAGCAGGGCTGGCCAGTTCTTCTCCTTCATCGACTCCTTTTCAACCCCATGAGGAGAGAATGAAGAAGAGAAGGAGAGATTAAAGCTGTAGTCAGTCGCGAAGAGGCTCTGGTTCAGGCTCACGGTGGTATTCCCAGGCCAGACCATCCAGCCAACGAGGTCTAGGGAGGATGTCGTAGAGCCAAACCCACCCCGAACTGGCCCGCCAGGTGCCCCCATCTTCTGATGTCTTTTCCTGTCACCCTGTATCAATCTGAGCTCCTTCCACTCATGGCCGCTGACAGCCACTTACAGGAAGAAGAGTTTGGAAGTTCAAAAACGTTGAAGTGATCCACTCAAAATGCTATGTGAAGGAGAAATCTACAGCACTGAGGATATCCATAGCATTTCCTGGTGCAAGTTTCTAGCTCTGGATCTTATTCATGGAAACCGTATCTGTAAAACACAATGAAAGACACACAATAGAGCAATGAATACCAAAAAATATAAAAGATAAAAGATAAACTCATAGATAAAAGGCACTATAAAAGAACTCTGACAGAGTTACTCAGATAAAATAATAACAGGAATCAAAGTCACAGAATTGAAAGTTGTGATAATTTTGTACAGTACAATGTCTAAAGAATGAATGACAGCACTGTTGAATTGACTCAGCTGTCACAGTGAGAATATCTCCATCATAATATTGGAGGAAGCACAAATGATCAGTTACTGAAATATCCATCCATTTCGGGCAACCAATGGTGGCCTTCTCCCTGTGGTAATAGAGGGTAATTGAGTTCACAAGTTAAAATTATATGCTACAATCCGGGTCTCCGCGAACCTGCTGCATTGCCCTGCCGAGAGCAATAATTCACCAAATCTGAGGTTACTCATCATTAAATAAGCTGGTATTAATAACACAAGACACCTGTCAAAGGTAATGTGATGTAATGTCATTATTATCGTGATGGACAAGTGGGTAATTGTCACTTCATACAGGCAGTCACTTAGCGCTTGAACCGAAGAATGTCTAATACGCTTCGGTAATTGCAGTTTTCACCCCATCGGTTAGGCTGTGCATTATAGTAGGTGTAGACTGATGGCACGTAGTGTTGTTTTTGGCGGCCTGTTTTAATTTTAGTTTTAGTCTAGTCTTTGTGTGAAACTGTCATTTTAGTTTTTATTAGTTTTAGTCACATTCATACTCTTTTTAGTCTAGTCAAGTTTTAGTCAACTAAAAGTCTGAGCATTTTAGTCTAGTTTTAGTCGACGAAAACTGATGACATTTAGTCTAGTTTTAGTCAATGAAAATTGTATTTTAGTTATCTTATTATATTATTGTTACCTTATAGACTCAAGAATACATCCATTCCAGACCATTTAATTATAGTCATCGTCACATGACCAGCATTTTCGTCTCGTCTCGTTTTCGTCACGTAATAAAGGTTCGTTGACGACAATATTTAGTCATAATTTTCGTTGACGAAAGCAACACTAATGGCACGTTACGTGTGTGGGAATAACAAGTACCCACAGTGCTCTGTGGCCCACAACTAACCACGTATGTTTTAATTAGGAGAAAGCAGGCGCTAACTGTAGGTAAGTTGAGAACTTTCTCCACTCCTCCAATGGCTGTCATTTATCATGACTACCAGATCAATAAGATTATTATTTCAATATATTTATCTTTATAAGTTAAGATTATCGGCTTTATTTTCATTAAATGGAAATATTGGTTGGTTCCCTCAACCAATTGCAATTTATTGAAAGTAAGGCGAAAAGAAGAACCGCAGTATGAATCAGTAAATCAAGGTGAAACAAAGCCATTCCTCTCTAAACTGCAGAGACTGTCCCCTATAGATAGAAAATGTGAGTCACACAGAAAAATATGACACAACCTGTCCCGGTTTCCTTCTACAATGCTAAGAAATAGGTTTATTCACTGCAGGGGACGGCAGTTTTCTGATGTACAGGCATGTTTCATGTACAGGCATGTTGCTCATCTAAATAGAGAGCAAATTGCAATGCTCCTCAGATGCAGCAGAGTCCGCGGTAGCTCACCTCTTCCCTGGAGACTGCAGATAAAGCAAACAACAGCAAAAAGTAAAAGGGCCCTACAATAAATAAATCACCGGATAATCACTTCCTGTGCATTCTCCTCACACATACACATAAACACGGGAGCACCCTAAATGCAGTCATATACAGGTTCAAGGAAAGTGCATAAAAGTCACAAGACTTTGAATTTACAGTCAGCTCTGAATCTTAATATGACCATTCACATCCCATTATAAAAGAATAGAACATCTCCTTTGGGAAACATGATGGTGGGCAAAAAAAAAAAAAAAAAAAAAAAACCATGGGCTGAAGAAGGCTAAGAAACAATATCAGCATTAAGGGGCTCTAAAATTAGAGTTTTTTTACTACACTGTGAGCCCCAAAAGTATTTTGACACCACACACTTACATAGAAATATTCACACTACAGTTCAAAAGTTTGGGGTCAGATTTGTATTCAGCAAGGATGCATTAAATTGGTATAAAAAAGACGAATAAGACATTTAGAATCTTCCAAAAGATTATAAATAATTAACTGCTGCTCTTTTGAACCTTCTATTCATCAAAAGTATTAACCCCAATCAGCAAATTAGAATGATTTCTGAAAAGTCAGCTTTGCCATCACAGGAATTAATTACATTTTAAAATATAATAAAATAATTTTTATAATAAAAACTGTATCAAATACATGCAGCCTACGTGAGCATAAGAGACTTCTTTAAAAACCTTACCAACCCTGAGGTGTTCAAATACTATGGGATCAAAGTATACGTTGGAAAACTGCAAAAACAAGCCAAAACCTCACAGTTTAAATGAAAAGAACACTGAAAGATGAACTCTGCGTTAACAAAGCTGATTGTGGCTCACCTGATGAGAATCCTAATCTTAGTCTCTCCAACTCTCATTCTCTCTCTATTGCTCTCTCTCAAATGCTCTCTTTTCCCTTCAGACACCTCTTCATCATCCATTAATGAAGTGGATGAGAGTGCACTCACAAACTAAGTGAGATTCTGCATTCCAACAATGGGTAATTAGCCTCCTCAGCAGAAGCCAATCAAGTAATTGTGAATTGGGATAAATTGGCATGAAATGGAACGACTACACAAAACAAGGACAATGCTCAAATACCTTCCAGCGATTCAAATCTTTAATCTGGAAACGATCAGCACTGGATTAGAATTTGGGTTCATTTGGAATGCTTTCATTGTGGGGAAATGTTTCCAAAGCATTCCGAGATTCCCTTATGATCCACCAAAACCACAAATAAACATTCATGTTTTCTTTTTTGAATAGGATGGGGGTAAAAAAGAGACAAAAAGACAATA
The DNA here is from genome assembly GCF_001515625.1 of Sinocyclocheilus rhinocerous. Classification (NCBI taxonomy): domain Eukaryota; kingdom Metazoa; phylum Chordata; class Actinopteri; order Cypriniformes; family Cyprinidae; genus Sinocyclocheilus; species Sinocyclocheilus rhinocerous. The sequence goes on from NW_015632455.1 coordinate 592,197, forward strand.
GAAAATGGGTACAAACTATGATTCAGCCTCAGAGTGTTTCAGACACTGACCTACTGTACATGAAAGTGTTCTTAGAACTGGTTGTCTCATTTCATATTTGAATTGGAAAATGAAATGCAGAATTATTTTTGCATGATGGGAATCGTGGGCGGACGAACCTGCCCGAGGGAACTAAAATTTCCACCCACTAAGAAAAGTTTAAAAACCCTTTTGCTTCCTGACAGAAAGGTTAAATATTCTCCTTAGCTAAATCTGAGTGGTGTGTATGTGTGTGGGTATGTGTGAAATAAGGACAAGAAATGAATGCTGAGTAGTTAATTAGTCCTGGTGCTGTCGACCGAGATCAACAGAGACAAATAAAGAATAGAGCAAGGCATTGCGAGACTAAGATTAGATTGAGTGACTCTGACAGCACCACTAAGTGAAGGAATCTGTATGTGTGCGTCTGTGGAATTACAAATCTAATATTACGGCCCCAGTCGCTTTGTTTGGTGATATAAATGAAACGTAAAATCAGGCGAGCAAGAGTAGCCACATGCGTGCGTGGGGTCTGGCACAAATAAACAGACTTACACGGGTCCCCGAGGATCCTAATAACACAATGGGCAAGCGCTAAACATATGCATATCCAGATTTCTTCTCGGCATGTGGTTGCGAAATGGACCCCAATTGTTATCCAACAGAGAAGACTCTCACGTCTCCTAATTTATTGTTCTGTTTAACTCAGCACTGCTTTTCATAACTGAGACTATCATTTTTGTCCATAGGGCTGCTTAGCGGTTTATAGATTAAGAAAGTAACCAGCAGGTTTGAAAGCCATTTGCTCAGTGCCGTTCAGTTCAGCACTTTAATGGAACAGAAAATAAATTCCAGTCTCAATTTATCCTGGTAGGGGAAAAAAACGTGACATAAGAAGCGAAAACTTGTTTCTACGGAACAGAAGCCGTTTCTGGATTCATTTTTCAAGTGTGCCATGTTAAGAACAGCACTTGAAAAGAAAATTAAACTAAACCAAACAATAAACAGCTAAACACGAACTGCTCTGCTAACTCCCGCCCTTGGCCTTTTCTTTTCACTTTATTTTGCAGTTAGCAGGGTGAAATACTTAGGGCAAGCTTTTGAAAGAAAATCACTAAACATCCTTAACACAGCAACAAATATTTTTGTCTTTTTATACACATATACATTAGGCTACATGTTTCTCCACAGTGATACAGTGATTCATCTGCAGCTTGCGGTACATGACCATTACCTGTCTCTACAATCTGCTTTTGTAAGATAACCCAGACTAATGATTTGAAATCTATTCATATATGTCCATTTCGCCCTGCTCTTCACATCGCTGGAGAAGGTCATTCAGATAATAACTCAACTAATATGGGAGGGCTGTTATAGGAGTCACTAAATCAGGCATAAGATTCTTGCTCCTGCAATATTTTGGCAATTATGGAATCTAAAAGATGAGAAAGCCTTTGTTTTGTTTTTTGTGATTTTCTATGATTTATTTGTAATTTTACAATACAGAAATCGAAATTCAAAAATTAGCATGCAGCATGTTTTTCCTGCACATTGGATATTCTGGAACAGATCCTCTGTGACAAAGGTTTAGACTCGCAGTAAGCTGGTTACAGAACCATTTGACATGGCTTTTTGCTCATCCACCTGTTTTTCTTTGAATCAGATGCTAGTCACATGCTAGCCAGACTGCTAATGTGCATTTAACAGGCAGAAATCAATAACTAATCGATACTGTTTCATAAAGAGCTAATAATGAGGAGAATACACACATATACTTGCAAACACAGACACACACATACAAACTAAGGATTTGAGAGCATGAGAAACCTCTCTGAACCATGAAACCGTGCTTTACTTGCTTGGATTAGCATAAGTCACTCCGACACTTTTGTGAGACAAAGCTTTCAGAAAGTCTTAAGGTGTGATAGGAACACCAATCACATTCATTAGATGATTTCCTGGATGAGTGAATATGTGGACAGGTTTTATCTGAGAAACAAGTGACAACAACAACAAAAACTTTTTAAAATGCACCTGCTATTGTTTACCACAACTGGTGCGGTTGATAGAAGTTTCCTTTCAAATGCCGTTCCAGGGTTAACAGCTCACGTGTGCTTGTGCCTACAGCAAAATGCATCTAATATAAGGAAGAAAACGAAGGTACCAAATTCCAAAGAACAGGTCGACGCATGGCATTCTGGGATTTCTTCTTTGTCCTTTTTGCATTCCATTTGAAACTCTGCATTTTTCTATTTCTTTTGTAACAATGGCCATTGGCATGCCTATGAGCAGCACATCTGCCCATCTCCAAATGATATATATTTACCAATAAAAAAAGTAAAATAAGCCTTCTGTAAATGTATGCATGAGGTCAGGCTGGATCTCTGATATCAGCAATCAACCACTCATGATCAGCTATTTCAGTGTGTGGTGGCAAAATGTAGTGTTCTCTTGGATGAAACTATCAATGTTGTTCTGATGCAAAAATCACAAAAAAAATAGCTTTTTTTGTGTATCGGTTCTAAAAAGTGTTTTTAAGAGAGAGGGAAAAAGAGAGATATGAGCTTCTAAAACCTATTCTAACAATTCTTTCCATTCTAAAGACAACAATGCTTAGTACAAAATGTAAAAGAAAAGAAAAAATCAGTGACAACAGGGACCGTATAATAGTTCATTTATAAGGCTAAATTGGTATTTTTTAATTTGAAAACCAAATACATACAGCATAAACAAATTACATTTAATAAATTCCAAGCCTGGCTTCGGTGTACAGAATATCCAATGATGAAATAAAAATGCTTGAAAAAAATGATCTTGTGTATGTATACACAAGTATAAAGCCTCTTTTTAATTTCAGAAATTAAACCTTAACTGGACTTTAGGAATGCTTGAATGAGATCTCTTTGCATTCAGTAGAATTTCGACAATTAAAGTGTGAGTATCTTCAATATTGCACTCTTCCTCTAGATTTTTTCAGTTTAGCTTTTATTATTTTCTATCTACTTGCAATATTACATTTTTTTCTTTAAATTTTTGCAGGCCTTGGGGAGTGGGAGGGTTATATTGGCATCCAGGGAGATGTATTGGCAGTCTATTGATTTCCATCTTTCTTTCACTTCTTTCAAGCTTTTCAATTCTCAATCTCTGTCTTTCTGGCACATTTCAGGAGCAGTTGGTGAAGAGTTCGTTGAGGTGCTCTATGCTCTTGACTGAGCACCATCGGCTGCAATTTCACCCCTTTGCTCGCTTTCTCTCTCTAATTATCTTCCCCTCCCTTTCCTTTTCTCTTCTCTTTTTCCATCAAACAGAGCAACACCTCTTGCTTTTTCTGTGGGAATGGTGCTTGCTTTTTCATGATTTTACTCAATGTACGAGCCTGCCTGTTTATAAAACACCTGTTTTTTTTTGTATCCAAACACACTCACAAACACACTACCACTTGAAAGCTTCTTTTGCACCATGTGGCTGACTGTTCCTCTAAGAGTTTCATTAGCATCACTTCATCCTATAATCATATCTGAGTTAGTCTTTATATTACATACCCTTCCCGACCCGCTGCATCAGTCTTTCTTTCCTCACTGAATAAACACTCATGATAATTGCCGCTCGTTTGCTATAGTAACATTCAGATGAAAAAAATCACTGTGATGCTGAAGTATTTTGCTCTGCGTGATCTGTTTTTAGTTATTCACAATTATAACGCACTATAAAAGATAAAAAATGAATTCTTCTAGTCCAATTAATGACCACTTCAATTTCTTTACTTCCTCCCGGTGACCCCACTGCTCACTGATGAAACCATGTGTTTGCCTATCCCTCGTTCTCTTTTCCGTAAAGCTGATTCAATGGCACTTGAGCTGCGTGGATATTCAAGGGCAATCAGTGAGACACCATCACCCTGAGCACTACACTGGCCTCTACAGCAAGGTTTAACCAGAGGAGTGGCCTGGGTTAATGTTAACGCCGCATAGATTGACGGATCAGTGGTCTTGAAGGATGTAAGAAACCTCAGAATGCCTTCTGCCGTCCTGATTGACCCATTAAATCATCCAGAAGTGTTCACTAGAACAAACACACAGAGCCATGTGGGGGAATGATGATGATCTGGGCAGAACTGGCCTTTGAATGCACGTCTTGGGGCTGATTGCGTTCAGAAGCACTACCTTTGCAGCATGTTGTGGGCAGCCTATTCCGCTTGATCAAACATTGATCAAAAACACTCTTGAGATACAGCAAAAGAAGTCAGCTGGGGGGAGGGGACACTTCTCTGTCTATTACAATGAACAATAGATGATGGATGGATGGATAGACCGGATGGACAGACAGACAGACAGACAGACAGACAGACAGACCGATAGATAGATAGATAGATAGATAGACAGATAGCAGGGCTGTACAGTGCTACATATATGTCGCACGTGCTACGAAAAAACTGGTCTGTGCGATGGATAAATGTACCACTGTAGCACGCATGCGATACAGTTTTGCATGTTCATAACAAACACGCTTAATAGTGTGAAGTGATTTCGTTGTGCTTGTTTGTGTGTGTGTGAGATTGTTATACTTGGTAGTTTGGGGTGTGCGATATGACGATTTTTGAATGTCTCCACGATCTGCTTTTGAAGAAATATCGTTGTATCGTGCTACAGCGCACATTCTATCAGCTGCAGTTCTGGCGCCTCCGTCTCAATATAATGTACAACGCCACATGCATTCACATCAGTGTTAGCTCAGCGGTAGAGTTACTCTCACGGGACACTGCACTTATGCGCAATCACAAAACTACATTATTTATATCTGATTTAAAGCAATACCGGTTAAACATTTAATTCATGTGCTGTTCTGCATGCTCTTTTTCTGAACGCGTACTCATGAAGCGTGCTCACACTGAGAGCCTGTCAAAAATTATTTGAGTCCCTGATTATTGGACTAAGTTGTCTTTCGCGTCTGATTGATTTCACGTCTAATACTGTCACAAACACACAAGGTTTACATATAAACACAGTTGGTTATGTCTAAAATGAAAGTAAACGCGTGTAGCTCTTAAAGGGACAGTAGCTACTAAACATGCTGCCGACTGTCATTAAAGGGATAGTTCACCCAAAAAAATTTAATTTCTGTCATTATTTACTCACTCACACATTTACATTTTGTCCCAAACCTGTATTAATTTCTTTCTTGTGCTGAACACAAAAGAAGATATTTTGAAGAATGTGGGTAACCAAAAAGTAGCTGGTCCACATTGACTTTTACAGTAGGAAAAAAATACCATGGAATTCACTGTGGACCAGGAAATGCTTGGTTACCCACATTCTTCAAAAATAACTTTTATGTTCAACAGACGAAATAAACTAATTCAGTTTAAAACAACTTGAGTAAATGATGGTATAAAAATGAAACACTATGACAGAATTGAAAGACAGATGACAGCATTTTCATTTTTGGTGAACTATTCTTTTAATGTTAATAAAGCAACAAAACACAGAAAAAAAAATCACTCACTGCTCTTGACTGATGAATTTATCATCAGTCAGTTGCTTTAAAAAAGTATAATTGATGTATATAGTGTATATAGTGTTTTATTTTAATATTTGTTCATTCAATTTCTTGAATGTTACTGCTAAATACTGTACCTGAAAAATAAAGCACTATTTGTTTTATTTGTATATTATGTGTATTTGTAATGTATATCTTTGTTCTTATTTTCTAATAACAAAGATAAAATAATGACAAAGATTTTTATCTTTGCTCACTTTGGCCTAAATGTCTGCCATTCTTTATTATTTTATAGTTTGTTAAGGTGTAAGATGTGTTATGTTTCTGCACTCCATTTTTAGCAAAGTAAGAAAACTTTGTCTAAAAACAATTTTTGGGATGGTTTGTATTTTTTGTGGTCTGTATGGAACATCAGTGCCTGTTTAAGTGATGAACATTATGTAGTTTGTTTTCAGACATGATAACAGACGTTTTATACTTGTGCTACAACTTTTTGGCCTGTGCTACAAAACTTTCAACCTCTGTAGCACCAGTGCTATGTGAAAAAAAAGTGAACATACAGCCTTGGATAGATAGATAGATAGATAGATAGATAGATAGATAGATAGATAGAACTATGAATGGTAGAATAATAGATAGAACAACAGACAGCACGAAAGAATGGATGAATGGATGGACAGAGAGATAGAACGATAGAACAATAGATAGAACGATAGAATAATAGACAGACACAGACAGACAGACAGACAGACAGATAGATAGATAGATAGATAGATAGATAGATAGATGATAGAATTATGAATAACAGAATGATATATAAAAACAGACAAAATGACAGACAGACAGACAGATAGACAGACAGACAGATAGATAGACTTTCATGCTGTCGTTGCAGTCAATCAACAGTGATGGATGTACAATAATGCCAGTTACTGAAGCCTCTGATACGGCCAGCAGAAGAACAGAGAGTATGAATTCTCATTAGCAAAGAGCCCTTGTCGTAGGGCATCCAATGGAGTGGAATCCATCGATCAGTGTGAAACAGACAGATGGTGCAGTAGATGACAAGTTTCATCTCCCTCTTTGACTCTCTCTCTTTCTGTGATTTATGGCAGGTGTTAATTGTTGTGATAATGGTTCAAGCCTTTGTGTGAGGATGAGAGAAGGAATGAAAGACTTATCTAACACACATCAATACAAGCGCACACACCAGAATGATATATAAAAACAGACAAAATGACAGACAGACAGACAGATAGACAGACAGACAGATAGATAGACTTTCATGCTGTCGTTGCAGTCAATCCCCAGTGATGCTCCTACAATAATGCCAGTTACTGAAGCCTCTGATACGGCCAGCAGAAGAACAGAGAGTATGAATTCTCATTAGCAAAGAGCCCTTGTCGTAGGGCATCCAATGCCCCCCTGCACACTCCCTTGGCATGACAAAACCGCAATAGGACAAGGACATCTTGCATTTCATTAAGCATACAACCTGTAGCTGTGCCTCAAAGAGGAGCATTCAGAAACCCAAAGATGACCGAGTGATTGTCCTGCTAAATGTGAAGTTAATTTAATTTGTAAGGATATTTTTAGCCATCTATGCACTTAATATTACAGGATGAAATGAAAAAGTGATTGGTTTTACACTGCAGAAAGACTCAGAGGAAAAATGTGCATTGTGTTCCCTGTACAAAAATGAGAAAACTAGGGTGGTGCAATATTGTTATCAGAGAGCAATACCATGAATCAAATGAATATGGTAATCATTCAGTACCATGGGTATATATCAAATATAACAATTCATTTGATTTTATAATAGTGGTACTGTTGGAAATGAAAAACAAAGAGACACTTCAGTTATATATATAAAAAAAAACTCCCTTCCCTTTTGGGACTTCGTAACTTGTATCTTAGTGATGTTCTATTAAAAGCAGTGGCAGTTAAATAGTGCCTGTCAATATCATCGGAATGGGGTGATTAATGAGGGAAGAAAAATGAAATGAATCCTTTTGTAAAGAAGGGCAGAAAAAACAATAACGTCTGGAGTGGAATCCATCGATCAGCGTGAAACAGACAGATGGTGCAGAAGATGACAACTTTCATCTCGCTCTTTGACTCTCTCTCTTTCTGTGATTTATGGCAGGTGTTAATTGTTGTGATAATGGTTCAAGCCTTTGTGTGAGGATGAGAGTGGGAATGAAAGACTTATCTAACACACATCAATACAAGCGCACATACAGTACAAGCGCTCACCAGTGTTGGGGGGTGCAGGGGCCAGGGACCCGCCATACGCATCAATGGACTCTCATATGGAAAAATAAAAATAACTTAAGGGCTCCTGTTCTGTTTAATTAAAATAATAATAAATTAAATGATTAAAATAACACCGCCCTGCAACATTTTTGCTTAATTAAATCTAATACTTGTTCCTTACTAATTTTGGAGTGTTGATTTAAAAAATAATGGCCTTCTCAAAAAATATGATGTGCATTTCACTGCATTTTTGCTTTCGGCAACTATTTGTAACGTGAAGGAATCTTGTAGGATTCTCTTGTCCCTTAATAACCAGAAGAACAGCCACAAAAACATGATCCCTATTTTCCTTTTAGCCAGGTTACAACTTTTTCCCCCCCGATTCTCAGCTGATTTTCACATGTATAAATAATTGTAAACACCTTATTTTATGCCTAACCCTGATTTTCAAGGTTGGAATTATGGCCATTGAAGAAAATGCAAACATGACCCAGATATTTTCTGCTGTTCTACTACATCCATACAGACAATTACAGATTTTTGAGAAAAGCTTATTTATTTATAAACTGTCATTTATTTAAAGTTCTTTAACATTAAATTGAGTATTTGAGCATATTTTTTCACTCCTTTGCAGACTTTAAATTAAATGATACATTTTGAATACTTAATAAAACAAAAATGTTGGACATTTGACTGCTTTTGTTATTCGGATAAGTGTATTAAAGCTGGTACATATAATGTGAAATATTTTCATTTTGTTTTGTTAAAAACCTGTATATGATTGAAAGCAGTTTTGCAGTTGCAGGGCTGTGTAATTCATACATTTAAATAATTGGTAACACTTTAGTATAGGCACCAATTCTCACTATTAACTAGTTGCTTATTAGCATGCCTATTATTAACATATTGGCTGTTTATTATTAGTACTTGACCATATTCTACATCCCTAATCCTACCCAATACCTAAACTTAACAACAACCTTACTAACTATTAATAAGCAGCAAATTAGGAGATTATTGAGGCAAAAGTCATACAGTTACTGGTTTGTTAATGGCGAGAACTGGACCTTAAAATAAAGCGTGACCAATTAATTTAAAATACATTTTAAAGAATAGAAAAAAGAAGAGATTAAATGCAAGAAAAAACTAACTAATTAACAAGAAAGAAAATAATTGAAAAGAAATATTTCAAATTATTGGCCTTACATAACACTTCCGTGCACACATGCATACTGTAAGTTAAAATAAATGGTTGTTTCTGCACTCAGGCCAAATCTTCATCTTAAAAATGAGGAACAGACTTTTGGAGGACGTTCACAGTCTGTTCTGATTACCGTGGTGTAAGGGAAACAGGTCAATTTAGCTCAAAGGGAATCATTTAAGATTTTAAAGGGAACTCCACCAATAATATGTAAGGGACAGAATCACTGTTTTACGGCTGATCACTGAGACGGCCAGCGATTCCGTGAACGAGCCGTATGACATCAATTCTGCAATGGATATTTATATCCAAAATATAGTGAAAACACTAGTAATTAGCACAGTAACAAGATCGGCAGTTTAAGACATTAACTTGTGAGCATTCTGAAACTTTACTTGCTGACACAAATCCAATGGCTTTCACTGCCCACACACAGACCCAGCAAATAAATAAATAAATAAACAAACGAGCAAACAAATAAATGGATAAGAAATGGAACTAAAAGTGGGCCGCTTTAGTGCTGAAATTCCTACATCTCTTTGAGTCCTTTCACTAAACTAGCCACTTGAAAGGACATATAATCATTTATCATCACGAAGGCTTTGACACAGTTTGTGTGCTCTGCCTCATTTCTAACACATAACCAAGGCCATTTCTGTATTCGCTGTTGCTGCTTTTGACTTTGCCCTGACCATTGAAAACCTTGCATGCTTGGAGCTTAGCTGAAGTGGGAAAAGCTGCTAATTCTTCAACTGAATTTACAGATGAGCCAAATGTCACTGACTTCAACACCATTCTCCGCAACTGCGGCCCTTCGCAGCAAAGATTAAGCCCTAATCCCGCTCTCGGTTACACGGTCACACATCCACCTATGTGTCAATGTAGCGTATGGATTTTGGCTTTGTGGCAATGAAGTACTGAAGGAGGTTCGAGAGTCTTTCTTTCTTTCAGGTATTGTCTTTTTGCCCTCTAAACAAACAAGAAAGTAAGCAAGAATAGCAAGTGCTCATTTTGAAAAGCTTTCTGTAATGGTTTGTCCTAACAGGGTCCCTGAGACTGTTTACGGGGTTTGTGTCGTTCTGTCATCCTCTTCACCTCTTTGAACCTCCCTCTGGGCTTTTTCTCTGAGTGGTTGCTCTCAGGAAGCTATTGGAGTTATTCTCACTTCATAGTTTCCATGAACACTGTCAAGGGAATACTGAATGTACTGCCATTGGGATGAAAAGAGGGTGGAAAAATGAAGAACATTAAGATAGCTTTGTGCAACAGCCTTTTCATTGTTCTTGCTCATCATTATTCAACATGCAGCATGCGCATAATTTCATTTGATGTCTGTCATTTGGTCACATTGTCATAAAGTGCGCAAAAGCATCACTCACTCAGTAAACTACTCGTTTGTTTCTTCAGTCAGGCATTCGGCCATCCATTCACTCATTCATCACTCTCTCATGTACATGCTTACTCATTTACTTGCTCCCTCATTCATTTGCATATTAATTAATTCAAGCATGCTCTTGCTCATTCACTGACTCACGCAGTGAACTGCTGATTAATTTCTACTGCCATTAATCCATCCAGTCAGTTGTTTTCTCACTCGATTTCATGCTCTCTCATTCACTGACTCACTCCCTGACTTATTTACCCTTTTCACTCATTTAATCACTCAGTCATTTACATTTTCTCATTCATTTTTTTTACTTGTTCCTTCACTCACAGATTTAATTATATAATGATGGATGTATAATTTATAATAATTAAAATAATTCAAATTAAAATATGTATAAGTTATATATACAATGATTTACTGAATACAAAATCATTTATCATTTAATTAACGAATAAACTATTCATTTATGCATTCTTTTATTTATTCATTCATTCACACTTGTCAACATTGATTCATTCATTTTCTGACTTGCTTCTCTGTTTACATGCTTACTCTCTTAATTTAATCACTCACCGAATTATTTACACATTAATTTATAAATATAAAATTACTAAATAAATTATTGTAATAATTATTTATGTAGCAAATATTATTTAATAATTTAATAAACATATTAATTGTTCGCTCATTCATTCACTCTTCACTTTTTCTGACATTTCATAGGTATTTTCTCACTTGCTCCTCTATTTACATGCTTATTCCCTTAATTAAACATGGTAATAATAACAATAATTTATTTTTACATAGCGCCTTTCAGAATCTCAAGGTCACTTTACAAAGTAAAAAACAAAACAACAAATGAATAGGACATAAGTCTAAATAATTTAATCACTCACTGAACTGAATGTACATTAATGTATTGTAATAATTACTTATTAATTTAACAAATATAAATCTATTAATATTTTGTTGAATAAATATATTATTAATTAATTCATGCATTCTATTATTAACTCACTCACTCATTCATTCAATGACGACCTTATTCATTCACTTACCCATTAACAAACTCATTCTCTTATGGATTTTCTCATCCATTCAGTTCCCTCATTCTCGCATTTATCCCGGTAATTACAAATTACAGTTACAAGAACTGTCCCTATATTGATTCATCCTACAGTATCTCATTCTGTGATCAATATTCTGCTCTAGTGATTGGAATTAATGCAGAAAGGACCATCTGTTCCTCCCTGTGGGCCCTTCAACCTGCAGTTTTACAGCATTCACCTGAGAGCTCCTTCAGCGGACAGGACTGCAGGGTGAACCGTCAGGAGCTTATCCACAGTCAGCTGTCAATCAGAGCTGTGGGAAAAAGACACACTCGCTCAGATGCTGCTCTTTTCCACCATCACTTACTCTTGTTCTAATCCTACGCACCCAAACAATGAAGCAACCCCGCCCTCCCATGAATATTCATCGGATATTTTAATTAGATGCAAAGCGAGTGTCAAGGGGACATAATGAAGGACAAGCAATTAAGGGAAAACGGGAAAGTTAGTGCCACCTTTGCCCTCTCGTTAAACGCCCAGGAGCCAATTGCTTTGTCAGCCCATTTCTGATCCACTTCCTTTTGAAATGCGAGCCATTAAAGGCCAGATATTATTTGTAAAAATTAAAAGGAATTCCCTCTTTGAAAGGCTGTGATCATTTATCTTTCAGGAGGCTTTAACAAGCCTTTAGGGGACAACAGTGTTCAAACAGCTATGTAAATTAGAATGACTATGTGAAGCGGTTGACAAGAGTAGCTGTTTTGTTTTAAGGCAATTCAACTGGCTTTAAGTTTTTGTCTGCAGAGAGAACAAGCCGCACTTTTGGGAGTTTAAAAGGAACGACTAACCGTGAGGGGTTCAGAGAGAAAATAAAATTATATTCATTTACAGAATTACAGAAAAGAACAGAGTCTGAATAATACTCGTCTTCTGATTTCATGCCTGTCTAAAGAAGACAGTTTAGCAGGGAATGCCTTAGCCTCTCTCTCTTTCTTCACTGTATTTTTCATCATTCGCTCATCTCCCTACACAGCTCATGCACAGGAAAAACAACTCTCACCTTTTCACTATCACATGGTCAGCGGTGGGAAAAATGACTTTGCTTTTGAATAAATATGAAATGCGGTCCAACCCCTCATACAGAGTAATAATCACGGAAAATATGCACACACACAGGTTGGAGCACACATGCCTAAGGCTTTGCTGAGTGTGTATAACGGGTGGCTGAAGACAGCCAGAAGAACAGGATGCCAACATCTGCAAATCTCTGAGAAAACCGATCACATCATGACTGCATGTCATCTTTATCAGGACTAGCGCATATTATATTCTGTTTGATTTTGGAGAATCAACCAAAAAATGTCCCTACCACCTGACATTTTAAGGTATTACAGTATGTTATAAGATACAACTGAAAATGTTACCCTGAGAAATCACACTGGTCTCTAGGGCTTTTCACACTTAACCCTAGGTTAATGTCTTATTAACATCCCAGATAAAAGCTGGTTTTTACCCTAGGTTAACCCCTTATTGTGGTGATAAAGTTATATAGAGTGAAACAATGCGGTGCTAAAATGCTACAGTCAGTGTGTAGTCATAAACTGCCTTAATGCTTACCTTATTAAATATTAATGTTTTACAGTCAAAGAAACTGAGTCTGAAGGACACAGCTAAAAATGCATTAATTGTACATTAATTGAAGTGATCAAAAGATGCTATTATAATTATTATTGTTATATCAGAAGATTTAAACAACCTTTGGATCAAGGTTGTTCAATTTCTACAGATTGACAAATTGATAACCTATGCATTTGTCCAATCTATGCAAATTAGAATATTAACCCTGCATTTACTATTCAGGATTAATTATGAACCAGAATGAAGAATGAACAGTGTGAAGTAATGAATCAGAATAACCTGGAATTACACTTACCAAGGGATAAGGAGCAAACATTTATGCATTTGGCAGATGCAAAGTGACTGACGTTGCATTCAAGAGATATGAGGTTAACAGGTTCATATGCATTTCTATATAAAGTTTCAATTCCATATATGTATGCAGATTGGCCGAACTGAAAATTTGTAGCTACTGTAGCAATGCCAAGTTCATGTTCGATTCCCAGGAAATGCAATATCTGATGTATGAGTGTATATGTGCATTACACTGTCATATGCTTTGGACAACTTAAATATAATTCGGTTTGCAACCAGCCATTCCTTCTGCAATGCTATTTAGAGTACAGAAATCACTTAAAGTAGCTTTAGCCCATAAATCCTATAAACTGTCATTACATTTAACATCAAATCTTCTCTAACCTGAAACCCAAACACGTCTGAAGCTCTGAGGGTTTCTAGAAATGTGACCTTAAAGCTGGCTGGGTCACAGATGTTTTTATGGAGCATGTGGATACAGCGAGTTGATTAAAATCCCAGCTCTGATGTAACAGGTGGAGGAAACATGGCCTGTTAACACACATCCATAAAGCACTTACGCAAGATCCTCCAGCTCTGCAGGAGAGAGGCTCATGATGCGGATGTATGTGAGAAAGAGTAAAAAAGTCTTGAAACAATGCAACAGAATTGTGTTTCTGTATATGAGAAAGACTATTTTTTCAAAGCTATACTTTGGAGACTAAAGCTAAAACTGCCAAAACCTCAACATGGGGATGTGCCCTAGGATGAAATGGTTATTATAGTTTTCCTAATAATTAAGATTAATATAAAATGATAATAAAAAGTACTAAAATAAAAAAAAAAAGTGTTTAAGAGATGAAAAAAATAGCTTTTACCTATATTGTGGGGACCTATATTTTCCTCACAAAGATAGTAAAACCAGAAATGATTTGCATTGCATTGAGCAGCAAAGAGTCCCCACTTGGGGTGCTTAATAAACTTGATACATTTGAATAAAAAGGCTTAATAAACATAAAACAACAGCTTAATGAACATTTAAAAGTACAAAAAGGTTTGTGTGAGGATTAGGTGTAAGGTCAGGGAATAGAATTTTCATCAGCTCAATATAAAACAATAGAAGTCTATAGAAAGTCCAGTTTAATTGAAAAGTGGTGTGAGTGGTCAGAGGGTTTCTCAAATCTCTCATACAGCAGACGTTTAATGATAGATTAGGTCTTCTTATTATCTAGCTCTGTCCTGCGCCTCTCAGAAGACATTGGCCAGTATCCTCTGATTCACTGAACCAATTCAACCAAAATCACTCCGGGGAGAATTAAAAAGAATATCCTTAAACACCTGTGATTTACTGCGGACACACGGGCGACATGGCGTTCATATAGGAGAAATAGAGCTAAATGATGAAATACTGTGTAACAGGACTGACATACAGCAGAAAGAGAGAGAGAGGATCAACCCTAGAGAAAAAAAGTATACTTTATTGTATTTGTAATATATTCCCTGTTTTACATTGCAAAATATACTAACCAAAAATTGTAGTATCTTTAAACATATAAAAAGTATATTAGCATCATGCTTTTGCCTATTTTCACAATACAACTTTTAACACACTTTAAAATAATTGTAATTTAGTATATTTTCTAAAAAAATATATTTTACAAAAATATACTTGAATTGAAAGTTCTGTTTATTTTTTATAAGAATATTTATTTGCACTTTACTTAAATATATTTTATGAATATTTTAACTGTGTGCTGAAAATGATCATTGTAACTATGCATTGAAAGTATACTTTCAAAGCACATTATTAAATAACCTGAAGTTTATTTTAAGTTACATTTTTGAGTAATTTTTAAGTTTACTTCTTCATGCTTGGAATTCACTTTTTTTAGTTGGACATAACATTGCTTTCAGAAAGTAATAAAACAAATAAATGAAGCGAATGCATTATAAAGTGTACAGTCAAGTGAACACTGTCTATATTGCATGGACAAAAATTGAAGTTCACTCACTCTGCATTAATATTATATCATTGCATTATTATAACATATCATTATATATTTTATGGAGAAATAAAGAAAAACAACAATTGTTGGCATTGATATCTGCTCTGTTTGACAGAAACCTGGCTAACCCTTGTGAAAAAAAGTATACTTTATTGTATTTGTAATATATTACCTGTTTTAATAGTACATTGCAAATATACTAACAAAAAATGTACTATCTTTAAATATATAAAAAGTATATTAGCATCATGCTTTTGTCTATTTTCACAATACAACTTTTAACACACTTTAAAACAATTGTAATTTAGTATATTTTCTAAAAATATATTTTACAAAAATATACTTGAATTGAAAGTTCTGTTTATTTTTTATAAGAATATTTATTTGCACTTTACTTAAATATATTTTATGAATATTTTAACTGTGTGCTGAAAATGATCATTGTAACTATGCATTGAAAGTATACTTTCAAAGCACATTATTAAATAACCTGAAGTTTATTTTAAGTTACATTTTTGAGTAATTTTTAAGTTTACTTCTTCATGCTTGGAATTCACTTTTTTTAGTTGGACATAACATTGCTTTCAGAAAGTAATAAAACAAATAAATGAAGCGAATGCATTATAAAGTGTACAGTCAAGTGAACACTGTCTATATTGCATGGACAAAAATTGAAGTTCACTCACTCTGCATTAATATTATATCATTGCATTATTATAACATATCATTATAAATTGTATGGAGAAATAAAGCTGAAAAACAACAATTGGCATTGATATCTGTATAAAGCTGCAGAAGTAGTTCCCCAGGAATCAGTTTTTAGACTCTTTCAATATTGTTTGGAAGTGGAATGACATACAGTTTGTCTTTAGACCTAATAATTACACATTTACATTTGAGTGATTGAGGATGGACAGCAAATACATTATGAGACACTATATAAATGTTGAGGATATATTTAGCTGAACATCTCTAAAAAATGTTCCTCCACGCATGCACGCTCTTTAGCTAAAACACAGAATCTGTTTGTGGTGAATGCAGAAGATGCCCCATCCTCACACTTGAAAGCCACCAAGGTCATAATTTCACAGAATGTTCCATTACTTAACTGTACAACAGAATTGTTTCTCTTTTAAAGAGTCGTGTTATTACAGGAATGATAAAGAACACAGCTCACTAAAAAAAAAACATCATGCATCATGACTGCATCATGTTGAACCGACTTGAAACAACTTTTTTTTTTTTTGCTTAACTCGATGTTTTCATGTCGAAAGAACGTTTCAATCAAATAAATCAGAAATTAATGTAATGTAGCCTATAGCTTACGTCTATGGCTGACCACAAAATATTAAAAAGAAATGTGAACTTACTCCATGGTTTCTAATTTCTTTTAAATAATGTTTTCGGAGAAAATATGTTTGTATAGAGTAAGGCTATTATAACTAATTAAAAGCTAATCAAATAAATACATAAACAATAGTAAATACATAAATCTTTCATATTAAGCCTACATTAAGCCTTTTTTAATGTAATAACTTTTTACTTATGGCAAAAAATATTTTTTAGTGTGTTTAATCACAGTATAAAATGATTAAACAGTGTTTCAATCACAACTGAGCTGAGCTCACTCAAAGAGTCACGAAAAAGAACAGGTAAGCATTTCAAGCTTCTTTATTCCTATTTAAAGCACTTTTGAATATTTAGGATTTATTGTTGTATCTTATTATTTGAAGATTATCCAGCTCAGCAACGCTAATGTATTAGCTAGAGGAATTTACACGCCATTACATCAAAGTTATCAACGGCAAGTGTTAAATATACAGTGTTTTACACCACAGTTTGTCAGTGGGAAAATAAAAAATATTATTTTGTGCTTTTCTCAGTCAGACACAGACAAATAAGTCCGGTGATTTTTGTCTTTTAAACCAGAAAGTCGGCTGACAAATATAAGTTTGTCAATATAAGACACTCGCGCCACAGAAACTAAAGCAACAGGTAACGTCTCGGTTACGTATGGTAACCCTCGTTCCCTGAAGGAGGGAACGGAGACGTCACGTCGGAT
>NW_015632455.1:609764-611168 GCF_001515625.1 Sinocyclocheilus rhinocerous
TCGCATGCCAATGTGCATTGGCTCGTTTAGTTTACACTCGAAGTAGATTGGTCTCTCTAAGCGAGATCCCAATTTCGTCGGTCATCCGACGTGACGTCGAGAGTGACCGACTGAAAGGGAACACAAACCCACCCATTCACTATATTACAATAACTTTTAGTTAATCGTTATTTATGATCCGCTTCGTCAGTTTCATCTAGCATATCCATGTGATGCTAATTAGGTTTACTAATGCAGCCGAAGCCCCGGTAAACAAATCGGCTGGGGGAGCATTTATGATGGCTGTTTTGCTAACGTTATTTACCATTTCAGACTGATATTTGCTCCTCACATTTTTTTAAATTTGAAACTCATACTTGCATATGTTTTTGAAATCAATGTTTTCAGAGCAAAGGCAGTGTGGAGTGCTGGGATGTCAAAGGCAACAAGATGGCTGCAATACTACGGGCCTAAAATGAAGTAAGTTAAGTAGAATTCACATTAATTTAATTGATGGGTTTTAGTGTAAAGCATGATGTAAATCATCACTTTCTGAAAGGTTATTTAAGTATATTTCTTCATTTTTGGATGAATTGCTGTATGAAATGTAGCAGCACAAATGGGTCTTCTGAAGCAGTACAATATTTTAGAATGAAATTTAAATCTAAACATTTATCAACTCATGCATACACAGCCCAGACAAATATTGGTTTGATGTTTGATGTAATGTAGTGTGCCACCATTTTTGATTCAGACTGTATTGGCAGAATGAATAACATATTAAATTTCAGTTTGCCTTTGATTCAGAGTTATTATGATTCAGAAGAATACGAGTTGGGTCTTGAAAGTTCTAGTTTATGGATTACAAAAAAGGTCTTTTGTGTTATATTTCCACTTGCACTTATCTTAAAGGGGTTTTGTGTTTCTATAAAGGTGAGTTGATTTAGGTGTATTTGGTGTAATGAAATGTGTTTATGCGGTTTAAGGTTAAAAAAACACATTATTTTCCACATACTGTACATTACTGTCTTTTAACGTGTTGCGTTGCATCGTGCCGCGTAAACATAAAACCATGTCTGCATTTGTGATAGGAGAAATGACAAACAACAAGCCCAACTCTACACTGCCCAAAAAACTCGCTTTAACTATAAAAATATAAAATATAAAAACTCTTTAAATATAAAAAATTTATATTACTTACAGTCTGTGAGTCAGAACAGCCGGCATTGTAGTCTACTCTACCAGGATCAGGAAACGGTCCTCCATAAAATGTGCTGCACACATCTGAATATTTGGGTTGAAGTGTTCTGGAACAGTGTTGTAAATACAACTTAACCACTGATTTCTAGTCGTGTCCTCTTTTGGAAGACCAAACAAAGTAGTTTCGCTTCAAAAGCGTCACACTCCACGGCCTAGAGTGAGCCG
>NW_015632455.1:611642-612091 GCF_001515625.1 Sinocyclocheilus rhinocerous
TTTTTCCCAATTAAATCCAGTTGACCAACAGCTCTGGAAGACATGTTGTGACAATTACAAGTTCTATAAGTACTACAGGGTTTTAAATGGGCACATGCCCTACTGAATAAACACTACTCTGATCCTTCACACCTTTATTTTCATTTATGAAAATTTAAACATGTCTTTCCACAGAAGGGTTAATTTTCTAATTTGTTGTGACCAGTGTTGGGGAAAGTTACTTTTTAAAGTAATGTATTACAATATTGCATTACTCCATAAAAAAGTATCTAATTACATTACTTAGTTACTTTTTATGGAAAGTAATGTGTTACATTACTTTTGTGTGACTTTTTAAATCTGGACAGGGCTTGTTTGTTTATTTTTAAAATAAAAAATATATATTTTTGGCAAATATAAAAGCCTTTTTACACCAAAAGTGAAATGAATAAGCCTCAGGCTGAAGGAAA
>NW_015632455.1:612946-620802 GCF_001515625.1 Sinocyclocheilus rhinocerous
GCGTTACTTTACTAGTTACTTGAAAAAAGTAATCTGATTACGTAACTCGCCTTACTTGTAATGTGTTACCCCCAACACTGGTTGTGACATATACTAACACTTTTTTTTAATGCATTTAGTAAAAGGAGCTTGACCTGGTGCAGAAGGCAGCAGTCCCCATCACTGCTGTTGAGGAGGAAGAGGAAATGTCATGAGGGAACCCACTGGATGTTTTGATTGTCTTTAAAGATGAAGTGGTGATGTCAACCAAGTCTAGGGTCAGTGCACTGCTGCTGTTTTTGCACTTCATGCCCTTATTTAGAGTACACTAACTTCTCAAAGCAGCTTTACAGAAAATGCATGTGTAGTATGGGTTTAATACAGGATATTTACAGTCTGATGTAGTAAAAAGAAAAAGTTGTATGAACATGCCCTCTGACCTTACCTCTTTTACTTTGTTAACAGATGCTGTTCTTGTGGAGTTTCCACACACAAGTACATCTGATGTGCAAGTGCAGTGTAAAAAAGAGCAATTCTTTATAGAATTGCGATATTTTTTTGGACATGTATAATTTAAAATAGTTTTGTATTGTGTTGTATTGTTTTTGTTTTGTTTTATTGTATTTATTTTACATGTTCGAAATAAAGTCTCCAAAAAACACAAAAAAACAAAATCAAATTCCGCAAAAAAAGTGAAGTTTGTGTGTTGCTGCTGTTACAAAATGTTTAAAAAAAATTTTTATGTTTATTGCTTTCAGCGTTCTTTTTATTTAAAAACATGGTTGGTGCATTTTATGTTTTGCAACGCTAAAACCATTTGAGGTTTAAATAAACACTGTTTGAATTGTTAATAATGTGTCTCTGTCTGTCATTGAAGTTATGTATTTATTGTAATGACCTTGAAAAGTGGATTCAGCACAGTAATAATACATTTATAGTATATTGCTTGTGTTTTAAAAAAAATTAATTTGTAATGTACTCATGATACAAAAAAAGTACACTTTAATATCACTAATCAAGCATGTAATTAGGCATATACTTAAAGTGTACTAAGTATACCTTGAAGTTGTTTCAATTTAGCATATACAAGTACACTAAATACACTTAAAGTTATACTTTACTATAATTTAATTACAACTAAAATACACTTAGTACAAAAATAGTTGTTCCAAAATAGCAAGTTAACTAATCATTAACACACTTGCCCCCGGTTTTACAGACAAGGCTTAAGCCTAGTCCTAGACTAAAATGTAAGTCTGAGCTGTTTCAACTGAAAGAAACTTGCACTGACTGATCTTAAAATATATCAGTGCCTTTGTTTTGTCTCAAGATGCACACCAGTAATGTTTTTTTCTAAGCACTTTCATAACAATTGCTTAAATGTTCTAATTGAACTTTGATCTAATCCTGGCTCACTCTAAGCCCCATCTGTGAAACCGGGCCTTGAAGTACTCTGCCAATTAGTCTGGCTGCAAGTATATTTAACTTTTTTTTTCCACTAGGGAAGATGTAATGTAGGAAGACTAGATCACAGATGAACATGGAAATGCTTATAATGAGTACACTGTAAAAAAAAAAATTCCGTAAAATTTACGGTAAAAAACCAGCAGCTGCGGTTGCCTGAATTTTATCGTAAAAAATACGGTAGCAACGTTTTAGGTTTTACGGTTTTAACTTAAATTTACAGCATTGATTTAACAACATTAGGTGTAACACACGTATAATTTTCACTGTAAATTATACGGTCTTTTTCCACTTCCAAAAACGGTATACTACCGTAAAATTACATGTAATGTCCAATACAGTTTTTCACCGTATATAGTAGGGGAATTTACCGTTAACCATTTAACAGGTTTTTACTGTAGCATTTTTACAGTCTTTTACCGTTAAATTCACGGTCATTTTTATGTTGTAGAGCTGCCAACTTTCCCCTCTAATAAGAAATCATTCTGGACTGGAGTTGGATTCTGTATTAAATCCATATGGCAAAAACTTTGTTCATAATATTACTGTCTTACATCCAAACAGCTAAGAAAGCTGTGTGAACCTTAACATTGGCTGTTTCTATCGTTTTTATGTACATACACTGTATAGCTCGAGGCGTACACTTTGCCTGTGTAGCATTTGGTTTTGTTTACATTCTGGTCAGTTGTCACAGATGGTTCACTTCAATCTGAAATGGCGCATATGGTAAAAATACATGTCGAGCGTGAGAGTGTGCCTTGCTCTCCTCTGCTGAAGTTGACATCCCTAGTAATGAGTGATAAAGAGAGAATCATCTTAAATACATAAAACAAGAGAATGTGTGTGAGACCGAGAGGTTGGTAGGTTTGTAGCGGGTGTTTGAAGTAACTAATTAACTGTAGAGACAGATTTGACCTTTCTCTCAGTCCACATCGATTTCCCCTACAGCACACACACACACACAAACACACACACACACAAAACGACACCACTATAACACACACAGAGAGATAAATAGATAGATCGAGAGAGAATGGCACACTGTAGAACTGACAAACACAAGTGTGAGATAGAAAGTATCCAGTGAATGTGAATCCAAAAATACCCACAGTAAAGCTGTGTTTATGTTAAAGGGACTATATTATTAGTTCTCCTGAAATCCACTTATAATGTTAGTCAAGGTTTCTTGCATCAAAAACAGCCATAATTTAATTTTACATTCATCACAGCGTGCGGCGGTGTGTTAAAATGAGAAAATAGATCTTCCCTATTAGAGTCAACAAATCTGTCTACACCCGAATCGCCCGATGCTTTCAGATGATGAACACCTTGTTCCTATTTCTGTTGCACTGCTTGCAAATAGCCATTTCACTAAACCACTTTATATTCCCCATCCTTCTGAAATAAAATTATGAATGTCTATATAGTACATCAAACTCTTTTATTTCATAGAGGAAAGAATATTGATTTTTCCATGATACAGCACCTATAAGAAGTCTTGGTCTTGTTTATTGTGTAATGTTTTATTTTACAGCACTGAATCAGAGGAGATTTAATTTAATTTAAATTATAAAAAAAAAATTTTGCCACTGATCGACAGTGAAAACTAACTGAAATATGATAAATTATAGAGTTTCCCACACATAAATATGACTTCACCTGGTCAGTGTTTGGAACATTGTTTCCGACTCCACATGAATGCATTAATATTCCTTGCCAATATAAAATTGGCTTTTAGTACGCACATAATTTTTCAATGGAGATCACCTGTGAGACATCAAGAAATTTCATTTGATTATAATATAAATGCAGCTCTGTCTGGAAGGTTCTGAATAGCGAGTCTGTTTAGTTGCAGAACTTACAGCATGAAGAAGAAAGAACACGCTGAGCAACACTGTGGAAAAATAATTAAAAAGCACAAGGCATATACGAATACAAGAAGATTTCCAAGTCATTAAATAACCCTTAGAGTACAGATAAGTCAGTAATTAAGAAAGGGAAATAGTACGGCACAGCTGTAAATTTACCTAGAGCAGGTTGTCCTCAAAACCTGACCATGCCAAAAGGAAACGAGTGAGAGAGGCCACCAACAGACCAACTCTAAAGGAGTTACAAGCTGCAGTGGCTGAGTTTGAAGAAACCGTGCATAAAGTACTTGTTACGATCCCATCCCCAGTCTAGGGTTGGGAGAAACCAATAAAAACGTGGAGGAAAAATGCTCCAGAAAAATGCAAAAACCACCTAGTTTGGCAAACTTAATTTATTTAGGAAAGCCAGAATTATGGAAGCAGTAAAGGTCTTCAGGAGAGAGCCTGGCCAAAACAACAACCAAAATAGCAGCTGACTAACAGGAGGAGTACTAAATAACCTATTTCAGTAAAAGAGAAGAAATCAACAACATAAGCTTTCCTCAACTCCCTCACTAACCAAAAACAGGGATAAACATGAGTACAAAATAAAATGGCACCCTCTCCCTACAGCTTGATTTAAAGATAGAATCGGGAGATAGAGAAACTGTGCCTTCAAATAAGAAAGGCTGATAACTCTCTTCACTAAGAGAGCTCGCATTCCGCAAGGTCTGTACCAGTGCTACATTTTTGGGCTTGGAAGCCACTCTTTTCTGTTTCCAAGCCTTACAGTCTGAAATCAAATGGTGTGGATCAAGGCAGAAGTTATTAAGTTATTAAGTACAATAACTCTTGTCCAGGTGCTTCACAAGTCACAGATTAACAAGAGAGTGCTAAGAGAAAGCCTCTGCCAGTGTCTAGAGGCTACAAGAAGTAAACATGCCAACAGTGTGGATGCACTTCACCGTGACCAAAAAGGATGCTAAAGTAACAATTTGTTCGGCTAAAATATAGAGACGAGGCTCGTTGCTTAAAAATAAAGACTGGTTTGAATTATCACCTGAGAGCACAACACCCTGAACAGAATACAGAGTGCAATTACCCAGTTATCCAAATTGAATTACCCCAAATTTGTTTTCCGATTCCGGCTAAATAAAACCCTAATTTCAGCTTTGATGTTGTTTTTGATTAAAAAATCATTTTGGTGCATCACTTCTAAACATTCTGTTTGTTGTACGCATGGTGTCAAGCCAAACACTGCGCATCAGAACAGAAACACGCCGTCCCTACTGTGAATCGTGGTGGAGGCAGCTTCATGCTGTGAGGAGGATCCCTGCAGCAGACCTGGAAGCCTTGTGAAATCAACAGGGAAATCCTGGAGGAAAACCTCCCGAGTCTAAGACACCAATTTAGAAGAACATGTTTTCCAGCAAGACAATGACCCCGAGCACAAATCCGAAGCTATGCAAGAATAACTTTAAAAAAACGTGTTCCCCTACTCTACTGCTTGAGCTGCAGGAGTGCATCTGAAATACATTTCAGTTAAAGGAGACATATTATGCCCCTTTTTACAATATGTAATATAAGTCTCTGGTGTCCCCAGAATGTGTCTGTGAACTTTCAGCTCAAAATACCCCACAGATCATTTATTATATCATTTTGAAAATGCCTATTTTGAGTGGAAGCAGAAACACACTGTTTTTTGTGCCTGTCTCTTTAAATGCAAATGAGCTGGCTGGTACACCGTTGTTGCTTGCAAAATCAAAATGACGGCGCCGTGGGCGGAAACGTGCAGATTAAGGGGCGGTAATATTATAATAAGATCCCTTTGCCACGTCACTAGGGGAGTGAAATCAGACGTGCTCGTTTTTTCAGACGCTTGCAGAAAAAGGCTTACCAAAACAAAGTTACTGGGTTAATCTTTTTCACGTTTCCTTGGTTGGTAGATGCACCGGGGACCTGATTATAGCACTTAAAACCTGGAAAAGTCAGATTTTCATATGTCACCTTTAAGTAAACCCTTAGTATTCATTAAGTTTAACAGTACGTGTTCTATCACAATTCTTCAAGCGTCCCTGCACCACCTCAGCCCCATCTGTTATTATAATATCTCTATTTTATATTTACTAACATTAATCCATTCAATAGTTCAGGTGGGGGCTTAATGCTCGTGCCCCTCTTTTACACAAAACAAGCTAAATCTCTTTACTTCTATGACTTTTTAAGGATTAGATGGATGTGAACTCATGAAATCTTGTTAAATCCTTAAAGCGTGTGACAGCAGCATCAGTCATGTAGGTCTACAGCAGGGTTTCCCAAATGGGTACTTTGTGAAGAAACCGCAGGGGTTCATGAGTTGACGAAAAGCTAATAATTAAAACAAAGGTAAAATTTAAATAAATAAATGGGACTGCACAATTAATCAAAAAATAAAATAGAAACCACAATATACTGTAGCTCAGTGCAATTATCAAATCAAAGGCTCTGATTTAATTAAAATTAGTGTAGTCTTAGAAAATTAAAGCTTGATTTGAAATGTAAAAAATCTTGAGGGTTAGAATAATTGAAAGTGAAGAATTTAAGACATAAACATTTTTAGCCTGTAGTGTAAAATAAAATGACTTTTATAATACAGTACTCTAATTTACAACAGTAATATATTTGTCTTCATTTTTATTATTTATGTTAAAACCACTACTAATAACCCTTTATCGGGCGAAGAACCATATTTGGTAACTTAATCGACCATTCACAATAGCGTTTACATGCCTCTCCGTGAGCTCGTTTAAGCACATGGATTTCTCCCAGCCAATCAACAGATATCAGTCTACGTCACAGATAGTGACACCATGGCATCTGACCAATCAGGAGTTGCCCGGGGCATTTCAAACTTCAGCGTCCTTCCGGGTCTTGTAAAGTACGTATTTACGCTCCTACACTGTAAAAAATGATTGTGATTTTAACAGTAAAAGTAAAAACCTGTTAACTGGTTAACAGTAAGTTTCCATACTATATACGGTGAATAAATGTAATTACATTTAATGTAATTTTACAGTAAAATACTGTACGGTTTTTGGAAGTGAAAAAGAAAACGTCATTGTATAATTTACAGTGAAAAACCGTAAATTGACACTCCCAGAATTCCCTGCATGACACTTAATATTTGATGTTTTTTTTGTTGAAATAACATGTTTCTTCTTAGTTTTTTCTTAGGAAGGTCCTCCTTGCCTCAATGATGAAACCAACTGCTTTATTGAGTACCATGAAGCAGTTGCCTAAGTGACTGGACTCGAATTGTGACACGTGAAAAAGAAGAAAAAAAATCCTAAATAAAAGAAAAAATTTCCTAAATAAATATACTATTAAGTTTATAAATGTTTTAATAAATACTTTTTATTATTTTATGTATGTCTTATATTTTTGTATATATCCACTTTTTGAAAAAACTAATTAACCTAGTTCGTCAAAGAAGTAGTTACCTAAGTGACTTTGACACATGAAAAAGAAGAAATGTTCCTAAATAAAAGAAAAAAAATTCCTAAATAAATATTCTATGAAGTTTATGTATATTTTATGTGTTTATTTATGTTTTATATATGTGACTTATATTTTAAATATATACACTTTTGGGGGGCCATAGACTGGTAAGGAACCATATATGGTAACTTCATTGACCTTGATTTGCAACATTAAAAATGATTTTTTTTTTTTTAAGTCACAAAAGTTCAAAAGCCTTGTAATAGCCTCCAATAACACTGCAGGGTTGAAATTTTGAATTTCCAAGTATTTCAATGAGTGCCCTATAAAGGGATAAAGTAAAAATTTTACAGCAATGAACTAAGATGAGCGATGGTTTTAGTGATAATAATGGGAGCGCGCTTTGCGTGCTTTCTAGGCTATAATCCATTCAGAATTTGTATGAAACTTTAGTTTTTCGTACACATACATGCTGCAACGTTTCAGGAATGACATCCGCATATTTATGATGGATTCATTCTTGAAATATCAGTGATTGACACAGTGATAACCAAAGCAATGGACGGGACAAAAATGCCTCAGTGATTTGGTCCTGGCCAAACTTAGACAGCGTGCGTCCTGAGCGAGGTCTAGTTCACGGACTAAAAGCGTGCGTGAACTTTATTGAGATCGGGACATATCAACCAGTAATTTCATCAGAAATGAATGGTATGCAATTTATGACAGAATAGTCCCACAACTGATCGTTTTTTTTTCTCACGTGTCTCACATTTAGTAACAACGATTCAAAACGGACACATTTCAAGTGACACGGGAAAAAAGACACGGAAAACTTAAATGAACATCAGAAAAGCGTGCACATTTTTGGTTAAAAGTGAAAGGCCACTTAAACACAGGCAACTTTTTTAAGTTATTCTTGACTGCGCTGTATTGACTGCTTTGATGCGTGGTATGGCATTAATTTGATGCATACATGCCCCCCATGACTCAAGAGTCAAATGTCGCCCATGTGTAGCCTATATACATATTACTGCTAAACACACACACACACACACACACATATACAGTATATATATATATATATATATA
>NW_015632455.1:620812-645242 GCF_001515625.1 Sinocyclocheilus rhinocerous
ATATGCAATCAAAATAAAACATATACTGAAACAATATGATATATTTTATCTGTTTACCTGCATATCATTAGGCCATGAACCAACATCAGAAAACCATGAATATATGCATGTGTTGTTAAATATTAACTCCAAATCTCAGAAGGTAAACATTTTACATCTATAGGGTTCGGCTGACAAAAAAAGTTTTGGAACCCCTGGTCTGCAGTAAAGTGTCATGCTGCAGCAGAGTCTAAAAGCAGCTGTTTTGTGACTGTGTGTCTGACCCGGGTCCAGATCCCCCATCACCATGCGTGTGTTCTGTTCACTGGGGTTTCTGGGTTCAGTTGAGCACTGGTGGAGGAAAGAACGCAGTGACCTGTGGTGTTCTTATCTCAAGCTGAGCCCTCCGTTAAGTGTGTGTGTTTCAAGAGGAGTCCTCTGTTAATCTACTGCGAGACTGTGATTGTGAGTGAGTGTAGCCTGCTGTGAATCACAGATGTGACTTTGCATGCATTGCCCTCTCGTTCTCTCTCTCTCTAGCATGCACACACACACACACACACACACAGAGAGAGAGAGAGAGAGAGAGACACACAGACAGACAGATGTGTTTTGTCTGACCCAGTGATTATGTAAATAATCATGTGCACAGACTAGAGACCAGTGCTTAGCTGTATCCACCTGCCTGACCCTTTCTTTACTTTACTAGGATCTTCAAATGCACACGTCCTTCCATTCAGACTTGTGGTTTCATAAAGTGCTGTATGTTGTTGTATGGGTATCCATATGGTGTTTTGAAATTGATTAACATCCTGCTTTGCTTTTTCATTTGATCTCTTTATATCTTTCTGTGATTGCATTAGCATGTCTATCACCCGTGTCAGCCCTCATGTTGTTCCAAACCTGTATGCATTTCTTTTTTCTGCTGAAAAGGATATTTTGAGGAATGTTGATAACCAAGCAAATCAACGGGAACCAAAACTGTTTTTTTAAAGAAAGAAATACTGTTTTTTTTTTTTTTTTTTAAATCTGAATAAAATATGGAAAAAAACAATTCTGGCTGTTAATTATTTAACATTGTTTTTTCAAATATCTCTTGCAAATAAATATATATTTATGTCACAGGTGCAAAAACCATTAAATTATTCAAATTTCTATTCCTTCGTACCCTGACTGCCTTTGTGATTTTGCATGAATGATAAAGTGCTGTGTAAACTGGGTGTGTATGTAGATTGACCGTGGAAGTAATCTTGGTATACAAGAATGTGATTATCTATGAATGAACGCGTTTGTGTGCACATGTCAACATACAAATATGTGTGTGTACAGTATGTTCATGCATCATTACCAGCGCAGTGCTCAGGTCAGCGTGTATAGCCTGCAGAAGTGCAGCTGTCTGTGAAGACTAACAAGAGCTTTCTTAATTAGCCCAATTGGTCCAAATGAACCCTTCTACTGAACTCCTACTGAAGTCCCTAATGAATGATTTCAGTCTTCTGACATACTCTGTCTGATTTTCAATTACTTCTCTAGTATTTTATCTTTCTCTCATGTTTTAAATGCTGTTTCGATAGAAAACCCTTGGCTCTCTTTGTTCTTATAACAGAAAACAGGATTCTTTGTTCTTGTTTGATGTTTTAGTGTAAACTACTTTCATGTACATGAATCAGCATAAAGTCTAGTCCACTTTCAGATTTGTTTGACTATTGAGACAGACTCCTTAGACATGTAAAGTGACCAACCAGTCAATTTTTTTTTCCATTCCGATTAAGAATGGCTTTATCTAAAATAGTTGTAATGACCCCCATATCTTGTAAACACATCAGCTTTTGCAAGACAAGAGTGCTTACCACTTTTGTGAGCTATTTCCATCAGACAGTCAGAAATAGCACACAAAGATGGTAACACTCTCTCAGTCGCAGGCAAAATCCAATCTTAGAAATAGTCTTTAGAAAGCGGAACAAAAAAGAAATGTGTCAATTCAGTAAATGTTAACTTTACTTTAAATACATACATTTTGTGCGCCCCCAGACCCAATTTTGAAAACTCCTGAATTAGTTCATATGTTAGAGCCAAAACTCTAATTTACTCCAACAGAACAGTGTATCCAAACTACCTCCTTCACTAATGCCTGACTTTGTGCTGTTAGTAAAGTGATTTGTCTTCACTTTTCTGTTGTCTTTTTGGACACATCCATGTCCTGGCCCCTCTGGAGTGTTAATGCAGAGAGGAGAGACTCTTTCCTTCTAAGTGGTTTGTTGTTCTAAGTGATTTGATTTGTTCCATTACTTTTCCCCACTATGTCTGTCTACAAAACCTTTGTCTTGTTTCTCTCTCACACATCTATTTATCTCTTCCTTTGTCACCAAACACTTCCTTTTATCCTCCTGGACATCTTTCCATCCTGCACTCTCTTAATCTTTAACCTTCCTGTCATCCATCCATCCGGTCTAAATATTATATTTCACTTGTGAGTCAGGTTGGGCTTGTGGTATCTCTAGGCTGACAGGTGTAATTTCCAGAGGATTGCTGGGAAGGAGAGCCCCCAAAGAGTCATGTACAGAGAGGTGCTGAATTCCTCTGTCCATCACCCTTTTTTTCACAGAAATTTCCATTTCTTCATTCAGGTCTGAAAGATTTCTGATCTGTCGGTATCAAATTTAGAGTGGTGCGCTACAGAATGAAACGGGAGAGAATACCCCGTTTTTTTACCCTGGGGTAAAATTGCTCTTTGAAATGGAAATCTGCAATTCATAGATACCAGCAAGAGCAAACACATGAACATGGTCAAAAAGTAAAAATTCCAATTCCACAAGAATAGAAATGCACACAAGTGAAAGAAAAAAAAATTTACCTTTAAACAGTCACTTGTTGAAATAGTCATGGTTTAGTCTATTACTGTCACTAGTGTTAGAGATTTGAAGAAACTCCTCAACATACACTCTTTTAAAAGAAGGTTCTAAAAGGGGATTTTCACAGCGATGCCATAGAAGAACCGTTTTTGGTTCCCCAAAGAACCTTTCAGTGAACAGTTCATAAAAGATGACTTTTTCTTAGTATGAGAAAAAATTGTAAAAAATGTAAAGAACCTCGTGCAATGGAAAAGTTCCATGGATGTTAAAGGTCCTTCATGGAACCATAGATTCCAATAACAAACCTTTATTTTTAAGAGTTTAAGTATTACATTTGCCATATAACTCATCCTGCACCTTTTGTTCCTTCGACATGAATGACACCTCACATTAGGAGCAGGCAATACACTAGTTTAAAACAGTATTTTTAAAAATAAAAAAATAGATTAAAAAGTATGTTTAATAAATACTTATATGCACATTAATTTATTTATAGTTTTTTCACTGCAATGTGCAAAATTAATTAAATCTGTGAAAGGTCTATTAGTACTGCTATTTAAAATAAAGACACATTTTCTGCAGTTTAAAAAAATATTTTTTTATACATGGTTTTATAAAAATGTGCATTTTGTGATATATCATTATATAAAAAATACAATACCTACCTCAAATAATGCAGCTTGTAAAGGAGATATGCGCTATTACTTCTCAAAGAAATCAGACTTAAAATTTTCATCTGGCGCATAATAAAACCAGATGAAAATTCAGTATCTGGGGGTCAGAATATTACAAGAACTCAAGGATGAACTCTTCTGACTTCAGCTATCAAGGAAGCACCTAGCAACCACATAGCAAAACGCTGGGAATTACCTACAATATCTTAGCATCAGGGCGGCAAGCTTTGCAAACATTTTCATTCACAAATCTACAGTAGTTATTATCATCTCTGTCATTAGTACTATTACCACCAACAACATTTTTAGTCATCCATTCTCACTGTCATCTAATATGAAACACTTTTCTCTTACAACTTTCTTTCATGGGTAATCAAACCCTCTCTGCTCTCCTCCTCTTCACTTCTTCCATGACTCTGTCTATTAAGAACAATCTCTTGAGTCAGACAAATATCTCAGTTAACAATCCTTTCTTTTGTTCTCCTCTTCCTCGATCTCTCAAGGTGAAGAGCACCACTTCTCATCCATCAACTGCAATCCTAAACTTTGCAATCAGCCTCAGATCATGAGTTGTGAGTGTGTATGGCTCCAGTTTTCCTTACAGTGTGGGCACCACCAATGATACCTTTAAGAAAAATATATGATAAAATATTGACTCAGAAAACACTGTAAAATAAAAAAAGCTTCTGAGGATTATATTTAATGATATGTGACATAAAATAGCACACTATATAACCAACAGAATTGATGGAATGCCAGAAAAACATCTTTTTGAGATGCATGCACATGTTGGTATGCCTTTAAGAACATGTGTCCTTTTGCATTAGTGTGTTTGTTCATGTGTGTGTGGTTGCATGTCCTTCACAGCTACAGTATCTCAGTAGTCACAGCACGCTGTTGTAATTACCAGGTGTCTGAGACTCAACTCTAGCTCAATACTATTTTCCTCCAGAACGTACAAAAGCCTACACAGACACACACACATTCACATTAACTAAACCCACACCGTCGCTCAATACCAAAGCATATACACCACCAGAGTCAGTCATATTTACAAATATCACACTCTATCACACAAATCGCAAACACAAATGAAAAAGAAAAAAAATCAAATAGGCAGCAAGGCTTCAGCAATCACAGAGTGCACGGTAAAAAAAAATCAGCAGCCGGGGGCCCAGCTGTGTGAGATAGGACCCAATATCGATCCGTGTTATCACATCCTTTCAGCCAGTAAGCTACAGACAAAAAAATAAATAAAAAACCCACCTTGGTTAAGAACGTACTCCACCACTTAAATATGAAAGTATCAGCGGGTTCATGCCAATGTATAATTGACGTCATTTTAACCACGACACCTCTGAAGATATAAATAATTTACAGATTTTTTCCCCCGTCACAGCTGGTTAGAGACAGGCCTGTGCAGACTAAATCACACAATACCCCTGATTCTCTATTGTCGGTGTTTAGAGGGATGATGAGAAAGTTGTATAGCATTTCTGAGGTTTTTTAGTGTAATTTTCAGTGTATTTTCTGCACTACTAGCATCACAAAATTGTCAAAGTATTTTCAAACAAGTTATCTGAACACACCTCTAACCTTCCATTGGTTGAGAAAGAGAGAGTCCCACCCTAAAGTCACGCTATTGGTTGAACTAATGTTGCTAAGCTAGGCTGGTTGGGTGTTTGGATAAACAGAGCAATGGTTTGAAAGCACCACAGAACCACAGTAATTACAAATGGCTTACTTGGCTATGAATATTAAACTGTTAAAAGAGAAATATTTAAACTTTAAAATTACACATATTACCTCTAATGTTGAGTCTAATGACATAATTCTGGAGCTGTATTCTTCTTGGACTGCTAATTAGGCTAATAATAACAAACCTCTTATCATCATCAGTAAAAACAAACATGTATTTAGATTATTTGCTTGTGCATCTGCATATGGAATTAAGGTAAATAACTGGAGGCGGGTTGTTGCTGTAACCTCACTGTAATTTTGTTTTGTAGTTTGCTAGACTACTGACTATAAAAATGTTGTTATACTATCATTTGGTTTACTTGGTCTCATGACCACCATACTTTGCCTTTGGCATTGTTATTATGATAATAACTGTATGTGAAGACTAATGAAGTCAAAGGTAGCAAAAAGTGATTCCCTCTCATGACATCTCATCCTTTAATTTATATTCACAAGGTCCAAAATTAAGACTTTTGCTAACCAAATGCAAGCAAAATGGGCTTTAGTGAGTAAATGAATGTAAATGTAGTTACTATATTACAAATCTGCATTTCTCTAGACTCATCTGCCATGAGTCTAGCCCCCCCCCCAATACGGAGCCCTTTGCAGTGCATTCTGGGATTGCAATAAAAGAAACTATCATCAAAACTTTTCCAACATCTGAAAATATATTATCTGACATTTGGTTCAGATGCCAGAAATGTATTTTATGGTTTCTGGCACTGAGCCAACAAAAATATTACAAACAAAATCTAAACAAGGATTGTGGATTTGAACAGGTGTGGATTTAAAGAGACTGGTTTGAATATGGTGCTGCAGGTGACACCGTTTTTCATATGCATGGAAAAAACAGCTTGATAATTATTTTGGCACTAGGAGAAATGTATCTTAATTATGCATTGTAAAATACAGTTTTATATTTATTAAAAGAAAATTTGAGTGGCTGCTAAATGCGCTCAATTCCCTCTCCATTGGTAGGTGGTTGGTTAAAGTGATATGCACGTTTTCAAGAACAAATCATTAGCAGAACAGGACTGTAAGAACTCTAACAACAGTTGAATAGCAGTTCCCAGCATAATCCCTCCGCACAGCAGCCTGGGACTGCTAGCCGCCTCATGTCACAGAAATCAGTTAATTCTCAGCACATTTGCTTTGACACAATCTGTATTGTTAAAAGCGCTATATAAATAAAGGTGACTTGACTTGACTTGACTGAACCTCCAACCTTTGGATTGACAGTTTAATCGCTAAAGTCTGTTGCTCCTTACTGTTCTACCATACTGATCAACATCTGCTTTCAACAGGGTCAGTCTGTTTGAGGTTCTTTTGGCAATTTGGAGATAATTTCGATTACTCCTGCGATTCCTGCAGGGATGAAAATAACTGTAATTTCGAAACAGTATTGTGCTCTGTTTAATAATGTCATGTGGATTTCTATGCTTTTCATCTGATAATAATAACAACTCTTTTCCAAAACCTAGTGAGGAAACATCCTAACCTTAATGAAACCACAACATCCTAATGAGTGTAAGAAAAACATAGCGCAGACAAATACTGTGTAAAACTGTGTGCTTAAAGGGATAGTCCACCCAAAAATGAAAATTTTGTCATTAATTACTCACCCTCATGTCGTTCCAAGACCTTCGTTTATCTCCGGAACACAAATTAAGATATTTTTGATGAAATCCAAGAGAAGAAATGTTAAGAAAAAGTTATTTTTGTTTTCTTTGTGCACAAAAATGATTCTCGTAGCTTCATAAATTTTCGCTTGAACCACTGATGTCACATGGAGTTTTTTAACGATGTCCTTACTACCTTTCTGGGCCTTGAATGTGCTGGTTAAGTTGCTGTCTATGCAGGGTCAGAAAGCTCTCGGATTTCATCAAAAATATCTTAATTTGTGTTCCAAAGATGAACGATGGTTCATCTTTGGTTATGAGTTATGTTTATGAGTTTGGCACGACATGAGGGTAAGTATAATGACAGAATTTTCATTTTTGGGTGAACTATCCCTTTAAATAGATTAAATCTTTAGTGATCAATGCCATATATTTACACGTTAAAAATGATTACTGAAGTACATTTGACAAGAAAACAGTTTCTTTGTAATAATTTGTGAAATTTACTAGCAATTTCTGAGTGAAAATGTTTTTTTCCCCACTGAACTCTAAATGCAATGCATTCTGGGATTGCCTTATCCATGAAGACTACCTGCACTGCTGCTTTAGTTTGGCAAAAATATGTTTTCTTAGAAAACTTCATCACCTTGCAGTCACATTTACTGTTGTTCGGGTGAAATATCGCTGAAAAAATTCTGTCATTTCAATAACAATCCAAGCAATCAGGAATTTGCGTGAGGGCAAAAGATTTCCCCAAGCAGATTTCCAATTGGGTTCAATTTAGCCAACAGACAGCTGCTTGGTATAAAAGTGACTTCTGTGTGAGCTGTGCTTCACACATCGCTACACATTTGACAACAGACAATGGACCTTTTCTGCCCGCAAAATGTCAACAAAATTTCACTAATGTGACTGCACTTTTATAACGCTTTCTGGGTACACAGCTCACTTGATTTTTCATGAGAAATAGTACCGTATTTCTATCTATTTCTCTGTTAGGCCTAATACACTGACCTGCACTCGCTCTGTCAAGCAAATGCAGTGCGAACATCTGTCGGCTCTCACTGCAGTCAGCGTTGACTTCCGGTTGTCAGGGTCATGTAATGACAGAAGGCCCCAACGGGTGCGTACACTTACTGAGCTCCAGTTACACAATGCTGTTGTGTGCTAGAGAGAACAGTTCACTCCCTGAGTCCCTGCAATAAATTATTCAGACTGGTGGTTTGCGTACGAATGTCAGGAAAAGTGAATACTGGCACCAGCCGTCCTCAGGCATAAAGCACCCCAGAGCCCTCAATATGCCCGGGATCCTTGACAGCTCCCTCTCTCTCCCTCTGAGGGTACTGTATGCAGCCCATCTTTAAATACTTCTGCTGTCCTCTGTAGTGGGGTGAAAAGCAGCGTAAGTAGAAACAGAGTTAGTTGTGGTAAAGAAAGCTACAGATACCCGTTTACATCTACCATTCGTCTTGGATGATTCAATCACATGTGAACAGTGTTGTGTAAATGGGGTATAAAATGTAATCTGTTCTCAGTAACAGAGGTATTCAACAACATATGATGACATGGCATTTGTAGTTTTAGCACTTTTAGAGTCAGTCTTTATGCTCAAACAAGCATTTTAAATGGCAAGCTGCAAAAAAACAAAACAAAAATCTAATACAACAATTTGGAAATTTTCATACATGCAATAGACTTCATGAAACGCTTCACATCAACATAAATTGACAATGGCAGGGTTGGATTAACCATTTTGCATTTGGACATGTGTCTACCCTCTACTATCTTATAAATAAAGGCTAAAGAAATTCCAAAAAATGAAATTAGTATGCACCATTGTTCAAATTTTTGGATCCATCAGAAAAAAAAACTGAATTAAAGAAATTAATACTTTCATTCAGCAAGGATGCATTAAAACGATCAGAAGTGACATTAAAGACATTTATAATGTTGCATAAGATCACTATTTAAAATAAGTGCTGAGTGTGTGTGTCTGTGTGTGTGTGTGTGTGTGTGTGTGTGTGTGTGTGTGTATATATATATATATATATAGGATTTAATCACAGTTTCCACAATAATATTAGGCAGTACAACTGTTTTTAACAGTGATAAAAAATAAGAAACATTTCTTGATCACTAAATCAGCATATTAGAATCATTTCTGAAAGATCATGTAATTGTAACAATAATTGTAAAAATATTCAACATTACTGATTTCATTTCATTTTTTATGTATTTTTGGTACATTTTTAGAGAATAAAATGTCAAAATGTTCCTGCATTATTATTTTCTACTTATGAAATCAGTGTAGTGACTCACCGATCTGCTTTAAAAGAACTGCTGAGACATGGGAAAAACTCTGACAATTTTTTATTAAAAAAGAAGAATGATAATCTGGGTTTTGACCCTAAAGCTTTGTTTCCCATGTGTTTTGAGAGAATCATAGCTCTTCAACGTGTAAAGAGTTACAGATGTGTAATCAATACACTGAAAGTGATGGAGCCTTCACTGAGACTGACGTGTAAACACACACACACACACACACACACACACACACACACACATCCCTCTCTCTCTTTCTCCCTCTCTCGATTTCTCACAGACTCACACACATAGAATCAATCTCCATTCAAAATCAGCCATGTAATTGCTGTAAATTAGTCTGCTGTAATGAAACCCGTTTAACAATAAGAGACCTCAGGGATTCAATGCAGTGGTCATGACGGGTGGCCAATAGAATCTGTGATCAGATATCGACAGACTGGCATAGTTATGCAAAATCCTCACTTTCTCAGTGTCTGTCTGTCTATCTGTCTATATACAAAAATATGTTATACATACACTACCAGTCCAAATCTCCATTTAAAATCCCTCTCTCTCTTTCTCCCTCTCTCGATTTCTCACAGACTCACACACATAGAATCAATCTCCATTCAAAATCAGCCATGTAATTGCTGTAACCCGTTTAACAATAAGAGACCTCAGGGATTCAATGCAGTGGTCATGAAGGGTGGCCAATAGAATCTGTGATCAGATATCGACAGACTGGCATAGTTATGCAAAATCCTCACTTTCTCAGTGTCTGTCTGTCTATCTGTCTATATACAAAAATATGTTATACATACACTACCAGTCCAAAGTTTGGAAAAACTACCTCATTCATATTTTTCATAATGTTCTCAGAATAAGATAAACAAATCTATGGCTTACCTTACAAGACCAAAAAGCTTACATTCTTCAAGTAGCTGCCACTTTGTCTGATAAGAGCTTTGCTCACTCTTGGCATTCATGATGTGCCACCTGGCATGCTGAAGGAGTTCCCATATATGCTGTGCTGGCTGCTTTTCTTTCACTCTCAGGTCCAACTTGTCCATTTAACTGTCCGTTCCAACTGACATCTTTTTTTTTTTATGGTTTTTTTTTTTTGTCTTTAGTGCCATTCAAATCACAAAGTCTATTAGATTATATTCTGTCCATCCATGAGTACAATATCACAATGGAAGAAAAAAGTCTTCCACTGAAGTGAAGCATACTAGTCTCTTATGCGCAACAAGGATGCATTTAATTGATCAAAAAATAAAGTAAAACAGCAATATTTCGAAATATTATTGCAATTTGAAATAACTATTTTCAGTTTAAATGTATTTTGAAATGTAATTTATTTCTGATGATGTGATGTCAAACACATTTATTATTATCACAGTTAACAACAGTTGTGCTACTATATTTTTGTGGAAACTGCAATACATTTTAAACATTCTTGAATAAATAGAACATATAAAAAACTGAATTTATTTGAAATATAAATTCACCCTAACAGTCACCCTAAAAGTCTTTTGTTTCACATCTAATCAGTTTAATGCATCCTTTTTTGAATAAAAGTATTAATTTATTTTTCATAATAAAAAAAAAAACTACTCAACTCAACACAACATATATTTATATTTACACCTATGCATTTAGCAGACACTATATAATCATTTGAATTGTTACAAGTAACTTGAATCCATCTGGTTTTGCATTAAGTATTGCAGTTTTTAAAAAATGTATTAGCACAACTTACTTCAAATTTCTGAATTAAAGGGGTCATATGATGCAATTTCAATTTTTCCTTTCTCTTTGGAGTGTTACAAGCTCTTGGTGCATAAAGAAAGGATGATCATAAATAAATATTTTGTCTTAAAAGTAGACATAACATATAGTCTTCATTTGTGTTCCTTGAACAAAATGCAGACATTTTGAGCTTTTCAGAAATTTTTTTTATATGTATATATAATCTGTTGAGGGTTTATATAAGCATTTACTTGTGTGAAGTGAAGTCCTTGGAGAGCGTGTGGGGAAAAAAGCATGAGAAGACATGGAGGAAAGAGTGTGAGCTGACGTGAGCAGGGCCAGACCTTGGAGAATCGTGCGAAAGAAATAGCATATCGAGAGTGGAGGATTTCTTTGTGTGCAGGTAATGAAGTCTGTCTGCAGCTTGCTGACTCTCTGGTGTAAAGATTCTGATGCAGCCCGCGGAACAGGTATGATAGACTAAATCTGTCACTGTTCACGATGGCTCCTTGGACAAAGATTAAACCAAGACCAAGACAAAGAAAGAACTCTCAATGGAGAATCAGCGCTGACCACGCAGTTTAATCCATGACCAGGCTTGACACGCTCCTGCTTTATTATGTACACATTACTCTCTCTCTCTCTCTCTCTCTCTCTCTCTCTGTCACCTCTTTTTCTCATAACACTACCTCTCAAATAAGTCCTTTACTGTATAAACATTTACAGAGGACTCTATAGTGCCTAGAGTATTCTCTTTGGCTTGGGGCAAAAGGTATTTAGATGGGTGAATGTCATGAAAAGAAAATGAAAAAAGGGGGTAAAAAGAAATTTAAATATTTATATTCAAGATATTTAAGATATTTATATTCAATATATAAAGCCTACTTCTCATTATCATGTATGTTTAATGAGATGTATATCATATGTTTTATATATGAAAAAAATATGAAACATTTATAAATTATAAATATTACATACCCCATGAGAATCAGCACTGACTATAATAGTAATAAAAAAAGGAAAAAGAAAAAAATTATTGTTTTTGCTGTCATTTATTAATAACAAATAAAAAAAATACATTAAAATATTACAAAGACACTCATATTAAATATATAAAACTTACTTCTCATTATCATATCATGTTTTATATATGAAAAATATAGCTATATATGTGTAATTTGCCTTTTATTTACTCAGACCAATTTTTAAAAAAAACAAAATTTAAAAGCATAATACTTTCAAAAACTGTAAAGATATCTATTTAAACATATAAAGCCTATTTATTATGATCATAATGTTATATATTACAAAAAACATTATCAATAAATATTAACAAATCATAATTACAATAATGGGAAGTATACATAAACCATAAGAAACACATCGCTATATGAAATATTTGGGGGTGAACTTTTTTTGATTTTGATATATAATATGGCCCAGACATGTTCTTGACAGATAATATGAGATCCATCCATATATCCCCATGAAAGAAGAGAGAGAAAAACGAGAGAGAGACAGTGAAAGAATGTTACGTTGTCACATCCAAAGTGTTACCTCTAGGGACACGATATAGGATGAAATGTACTGTCTTCACCATGAAGTGGAAGATTTTTCGAATGCCCTGAGCCAAAGTTTCAACAGATAAAGCAACCCACACACACTCGGACCAACACACACGCACACTAGCATATTGAGCCGCTCGTATCAAACAGGAGGTAAAACTATGAGTCATACGAATGTGTGCACTCTGAGTGAGAGTCTTCAGACAGCCTCACGCCCAGAACCCATTATTACAAACAAGAATTGATCCTGTCAAACCAAGACTAGAGAGAAAATTACAGTCTTTCTCTTTTTCTGTCTACCTCTTTCTTCTCCCCTCTCTTTTTCCATGGAGAATGATGCAGATAACTGCTGTATTACAGCAATAGGATTCAATATTGAAGTGATTTTCATAAACATAGTCATTAGTGACTCTAGTCTGACAGGAAGGCCTTGACATTACACTCTTCCGGATGAACGACACACTAATTTAACCACTTCATTACCACCATTTGGTTCAGCTTTCTACTCACCTTTTTTTAAAAGGGTAATATGATGTTGCTAAAAAGGACATTATTTTGTGTATTTGGTGTAATGAAATGTTTATGTGGTTTAAGGTTAAAAAAACACATTATTTTCCACATACTGTACATTATTGTTTCTCCTCTATGCCCCGCCTTTCTGAAACGCGACGATTTTTACAAAGCTCATCGGTCTGAAAAGCGAGGTGTGCTCTGACATCATATGACCCCTTTAACCATTTTGTCATCTCATTTTTCCAAGTAATTCACATGTAACAATGGGTGGTTTTGCATAGTTACACAATGACTGCATTTGAATACATATAAAAGTACTTCCGAAATTATCCTCGGCCTCTCTTCCGTCTGTCGCAGATGTCTGTGCTGCCGCCTCTGCATAACCACATAACCGCATAACTCTGCAACGTAGGAACACTCTTAATTGGCCAGCGATATCATTAAATTACCTCAGCAATAGCCTTCACATATTTTCTTGATGTAACTCTCTACTTATGAAGTCTGTATTTCACATGGCTCCACATCTCTCTTTCCTTAAAGGATAGTGCACCCAAATGCCCTGGGAACTGACATGCTTGTTAACAAACATCTATTTTCTTTAGGCTCTGAGATAAATCTATACCCCCCCACCCCATCCCATCCCGAAAGGATCACATATTCAATATGTGAATAATTAATCTTGCTCAGCATCCTTTGATCAGTGTTGCCCACACATGACAGCAGATGATAATCACGTATTAAGACTTACATGCCCCTGCGTAGCTCAGCCTGACAGGAATGTTTCCTAAGGGAATTTTTTTCTGGATTAATGGATTTCGGTTTGACAAAGGTTAAAGTCAACATGAAGCGGCATTCACATCCTATTCAACAAATGTAATGTAGCATGAGCTCATTTGCACATTCCAAACTAACCGTGTATTAAAAAAAGCAACCTATATTTTACTAAAATATCATTATACTGTCCCACGATGTTTTTGAACAATTTTGGACACAGAAGGGCCACCATTCAAGTGTGGATTAAATATTCCATGGAGGGATATATAAAAGATTTTAAAATAAATACAGTGGGTAACTCGAAGCGAGGGTTTACAGATCACAATGCAAGCGGGAGAAGTCTCATATTACGGTCGTCACGATCGCGGATGACAACATGCAGGATCAACACTGTTCATGTATCGCAGAATACGATTAAATTAATGTACATTTAACCAGTTTAATATGGAGAGGCACTGAAATGTAGACCTTCGTTTATGTGTTTTTGAGTTACACTGTACATGATGTGAGAACAGTTCGCTATTTAGGTTTGTACGTTAGCATGGACGCACTAACTTTAATGTTAGTTTTAGCCAGAGATACCTTGCTAAAACACAGGATGACAATGTTCTGCTTGAGCAGATGAAAATTGTAACTTAATGAGAGTATGACAACAAGAAAATGAACATTTTTGTCTTCATTGGGATTGGGGTTGAATGCTTAGGGACATTTTGCTGTGTTTTGTTTGGGTTTAGGAAATTTAATAAAATAAATTATATTGCTTATCCTCTCAGGATACCTGGAATCAGTGTTACAAGTACCACAGGCACATTGTTTTTCCATTTTTGTAGCATAAACACCATCAAACCGATGCGAGCTTCGGATCTTCCAATGTTTCTCTATGGCACTGAAAACTAAAGATGTCTGAGTTCCGCTCCCCATGCAACTGATACTCGACTGCCATTGGCTCATTTGCGTTCGACTGATAGGTCAATTGGTCCATAGAATAAACCGTTACCAATTTTTCTATAGGGTTTTTTTTTTTTTACCATTTTGTGTTGGTTATGTTATCTGTCACTTTAAATGCTTGAACTCTTTGAAGCAGGATGGATTCTGTGAAAGTGATTCCAATGAAATTGTTTCCCTGTATCATTATCGTTATCATTATAGTTATAGTGTAAACTCTGGTACTCTTTTATATTCAGAACGATTTTTACTATCTTTTTATCGCTATCGTAACAGTTATTGTCCTTGGTAAGGATGGGCCTTTACTCAGACAGCTGGTTTCAATAATTAGCCAAGCCCAGAATTTTCTGCACAGACCAGTTCTCAGTTATCTATTGATGCCAGAACCACATCATGTGTGGGTGGTTAACAACTGTTGAATAAGCTTAAATACACCCCTAAACATAATACAAGATGCAGTTATCGACACTCAACTCTACTAAAGCAAATAACATCTTCATCTGCTGAGGAACAAAAGAACAAGAACATGGCACTAAATGTGCATTCACAATAATGTCAAAACATGCTGAGCTCCTCACTGGATAAATCGGCATAACACTAGACATTTGTACCAGACACCCATGAGTATCAACAGCAGGAGACGCGATTGCAAGCCTCACACTTGAATAGCATGAAACACACAGTTTTTATCCTGCACTTGTCCTGATGACTGAACGCACAGCCAAGTCCAAAAATCTATTAAATGGATATTTTGTAATGGAGTGGCTATAGACCAATTGCTTTTGCACAGTCTAGTATTTCAGCTCCAATACATCAATTATTTGTTGAGGAACTGGTTGCCTATGGTGGCAGACTTCCAGATGCTCCTGGCTAACTTTCTCAGCAATGTCTGTCTGTGTGTGTGAGAATGGCTCCAGAGGCTCAGAAGAAGGGTAGTCAATAACCAAGCCTGTCTCCCTGACGATATGAAAACGACAATAAAGAGGCACTACAGAGGCCAGAGGTTTTTAAAAACAGTTTTGAAAAGTTGATGTACTTGAACTACATAATGCATTAAGCAAGTTATAGAACCAGTTAATTTGTGGTGCTTGCTAAAGTAAGCATTATTGCTTATATTTCCTGGCAACAACATATAGTACAACACCCAAGCACAGTGGCAGCGAGTTTTGCAAGGTCAAGCACCACTCACATTTTCTTCAGAGAACACAACATTAATGTGCTTCCAGTGCTACTCAACAGGATCACTGAAGTGTTTTAATGGGAATGGTGGGGAATGGAAATTATCTTTCCTGCTGACTAGGTACGACCTGTCATCCCAGTTTGGGTAACAATCAAACTGTAAAAGGGCGCAGATCTGGGGGTACCAATCTCTGCCAGCGTGAAGATCAGCAGATGGTGCTTGACGGTGCGAAATTTAGATAACAGGTCCGGGAGAGTCAGAACAGAGTCACCCCAGCTGACATTTGTCTGCAGTGAAACAAACACAGACTCAGGAGAATTATCAGTCACCCGTCCTCCCCTCTTTTCAGGAGTCCCTGTGAGCCATTTATCTGACAGTGTAAATCTCACTGCAGCCCACAAGGCCACATCAGCGCTTACTTTTCATTTACATGTAGCAGATGCTTTTATATTATTTATATGCATTACATTTATCTTATTTTGCAGTGTTTTCAATTGCAGGACATTCCTCAGGACTATGACATATATGGCGCTTTTCCACTGCATGGTACGGCATGGCATGGTTCAGTACGGTTCACTTTTGGGGGGTTTTCCACTGGGTACAGTACCTGGTCCTTTTTTTTAGTACCAACTCAGTTGAGGTTCCAAGCGAACCGTACCGTTACCAAAACGTGATGTGTAAACTCTGCTGATCACTGATTGGC
Organism: Sinocyclocheilus rhinocerous; assembly: GCF_001515625.1. Taxonomy (NCBI): domain Eukaryota; kingdom Metazoa; phylum Chordata; class Actinopteri; order Cypriniformes; family Cyprinidae; genus Sinocyclocheilus; species Sinocyclocheilus rhinocerous. The sequence continues at coordinate 637,410 of NW_015632455.1, forward strand.
CGGAGAGAATCGTCAGTACCTGCGTCACTGAACTTGCGACACAAACACAACAGAACCACTAGATTTAAATCAGCACAGCCAGCGAATGATCGAACGCAACTCTTTTGAACGAGCGCACCTTTTTTAACAACCAAAAAATGTCTGTTTAGTTGTCTGTTGAGGAAGTACAGACGTTCCTCTCGTTGATAGCAGAGGAGCGGATTCAGCGAGAGCTTGATGGGGAGACGCGGAATGAAAAAGTTTTTTTTAGGAGTCGTGGTGGTAGAGGCGGCGCAACTATAACGACATGTGAATAATCCCGCCCACTCTAAAGAAAGTTTTTCTGGAGTCACGGCAGTAGAGGCGGCGCAACTATAACGACATGTGAATAATTCCCACCCATTCTAGAGCAATACTAAACTGCAGTGGAAACGCAAACCGAGCCGAGCCGTGCCGTGACGTACTGAGCCGTGCCGAGCCGAGTCGTACCACGCAGTGGAAAAGCACCACAATAAAATAACACAATAAACATCGATTTAATATCATAAGATGCAGCATAACTCCCTAATGTACATAAATGATAAAAAACTAAGACAACACAGCTATTTCATTGAAAATACATCAAGTGAAGAATTCTGGGAATATTGATTTAGGTTCAATTATAAGATGACTTGTTCTTTTTCACATTAAAAACTGTATGTTAACATTATTTTAGTGTAAAATTACATGAAATGTCCCGTTAGACCTATTACAGTTTTTCACCATTGATAATTGTTTTTTAAAGTGTAACAGAAACATATTAGGTTAAGTTCACTTTCACTGTGTTGATGTACAAACTCTTATAGACACACAGAAAAGAAGAGCACAGAACCATTTGAAAGCAAATAAAGTTACGCCTCACACCTTTGTGACTTTGGTCCTCTTGCACTTCCTCTCAAGGGAGAGAAAATAAAGGGATGTATTGGAGGAAGGACATATTTGAACTGGTGCTTCAAACAAACTACCCCAATTAATCATTCCGCCCGGAACATCTCGCTTCCAATCAAGGCTGAGGCTTGAGCTCTATTACCTTTAAAAGCAATGTGACCCTCAATAAAGAGGATGAGGGCCCTGCGAAAATGACCAACATGGAGGAAAGGGGGGTTCTTCTAATACATTTCTTGTATTATATCTAGAAGGCAGGAGGCTGAGTCAGGTTTTTACAGTAGAAATGGTGGCGGTTAAAAGGTATTGAGTAGTAATTTTTTAGAGAAAAGGAGCATTGTCTTTATCAATGTGTGTAAGAGCCATAATTTGAACAATTAAATTTAACATTAAAGTTAGAGGTGCATAAGTAGGTATAATTTTAATGTCTTTGGATTTATATGTATATTCATTAAACACCCCCATGTTCATTCTGTAATGGTTTGCTCCGTTTTATTATTGGACTGTCTTTAAGCGTCTTTTTTGGTGCCCCTTTTATAAGAAAGAAAGACGGAGCTACACAGTTTTTTGACCGGTGTTTATTTTGTTTCTGTTTATTGAGCAAAAACATCCAGTAAACAATTGAAATTTGAACGTCAGAGTCATTTCTTTGCCCGAGAAAACAAGAAGAAAAATGATTGCTACTACAGTGTGGACCTCTTACATCTTTGTGTCCCACAAATATGAGGACATAGCTAATATAGTGTGACAACCATGATAACATAACTAATAGACTACTACTTAACCTGCCCACAAAAAAACAATGCAACAGTGTCTCAAGAAAACAAATACAAGAATGCTTATGATAAAACAAACTGCTTTTAACACGTCTAACAACAAAATGATAGCACTAAACATTTTATTTTAAATATAGTTTATGTATTTATGTCAAAGTTTATGTTTATATCAGCATGCTGCTTTCAATTCAAAGTTATTTAAATTACAAGTACAATTCATAAAAATCAATTCACATATGATATTGTAAATTATAAAGGGTTTGGAGTCACTGTGAACTGTGATTTGGAATCAGCTTCATTGTAATAAGGTTGTTTGAGCTTTAGCTATTTAAAAAATCTTTTTATTTTATTTTAAATTTTAGAAAACCGTTCAAAAGAATTATGAATAAATGCATTCTTGCTTTGAGATTGAGTGCAGACTTTGATTAAACAGATAAGAGTCTCTGATGTAACACTTGAAAAGGTTTTATTATTACACAAAATTTCTTCCATTCATCCATTTTAATGAAATAAGAGCAAATATTAGCATAATGCCAAATGTGCACACAAAGAAAGAAGGCGTGGTTTTTGCAAACCAATTTCCATCTGAAGCTGCCTATAGGTGAAACCAATCTTATAAAAGATAAAAATGGTTCTTAGAGCCCCACATTAATGAGGGCAGGAGTTTAACTAAATCTAATTATCTTCCCCAGGCTACATTAAGACCAATGTACAACATAATGAACACTGTTAAAGTTGTAGTGTTTGTGGTTGTTTATCTGTTGTCTCTGAGTCCCCTGGCCTATAACATGCTCATTTACCCTCGAGTTCCATTAAGCTCATAGTCAATGAATCAATATTCGATTCAGTAATGGATATCTTTGTGCTCAACCTTCAAAGATCCTGCCACTGGAAATAGTAGTCTGCAATTATTCAGAAACATTAAGTCTATTCGAAATGTTTTTCCTAAATTGTGCCACTGCACAGACACAAGTCAAAACAGAGTTAATTTCACAGCCTGTTTTCTTTCATGACCTCGGGGTGTTGCTTGACATGACAATTATTGAAATGTTAGTTTTTAATTGGAGGCCAGTGTCACTCTAGTCATGACTGACCTGTTATTACGCTCAGAAATAACCCCACCCGCCTTTTCCCCCTGAGTGAACACTTAATACCACAGAAACACAGAGCTTATTTATTTCTTCAAGCATGTTTTGTCCACATACGGTAATATTAAGGGTATCTATGAGTAAAAAAAAATTTCCTGCCAAACTCTTCGGTAAATTAATCCCTGTGAGCGGCACATGAAAGGAAAAGAAGTCCACATAGTTGATTAGTCTTTGGACAGAGGTGACGAAAAAGCAATTACTTGGTGAATTTTATGTCTGTCAGAGTTTATTGGTAATACTTTCCCTGGTATGGTCAGCGAATACATCGTCAGCCTTTTTTTTTTAACCATGACTAAAAAAGTACTGAGATAAAGAAAAATAGCTTCAGATACCTGTAGTTGTTAGTTTTGTGTGTGTGTAGGTGTTGATAAAAGTTGACTGAAATACTCTGAAGTGAAGCTGACCCATAACGACCCATGGAAACGTGTAATTGAGATGAAACTCCTATGAGTCAGTCCTAACACCTCAACCTCTTATGCCATCCAGTCACCTTCGCTGACCTTCTGGAACTTTCTGCACCTTCTAGAGTATTTCATGCAGAAATCAAGCCAATCAGTCTGCCACGCTCGCATGTGTCAACCACACATCATAAAATCAGAAAAAGATCTGTGGTTCAGTTTTGGGTGCATAGTCACCTTCTTGTGCGCCTTTTTTATTTCTTTTTTAGCTGCTGTCAAACACTTCAGAATAGAGACAGCTCCAACGCCTACTCAGTCCATGGGCAGCTTCACACTGACACTCAAACAACAACTAATGAAAGAGAACAGCTAGCTGTCTTCACTGATAACTGAGGAGCCGAAGGGGGTACAAACCTAACAGGTAAAGGGAAGGTCTACAGGAGACTTATTTGAATGTGTGTATGTGTGTGTGTGTGGGTCCATCAAAACACAATCAAAATTCTCTCTGAGAGGTTTCACTGATAGGCATAGACAGTTATTAGTGCCTGAGGACCATAAAAGAATCTACAGGTGCTTACAGAATCTGAAAACTTCAAGAGGGAGTTTCAAAGTAGGAGGCCAGAAACCCTCAAGGGGTTGGAATTTTTTCTTTTCTTATTTTTTTCTTAGGGCTGTCAAAGTTAACAGCAAAACTGCTACAGACTGATACAGTGCCTTGCGAAAGTATTCATACCCCATTGATTTTTTCATTTTGTTATGTTGCTGCCTTATGTTAAACTGCTTTAAATTACTTTTTTCCCACACCAATCTACACTCCATACACCATACTGACAAAGCAAAAACAGAATTGTCACAACTTCGTAAATGTATTAAAAATTAAAAAAACTGAAATAAGTAGAAGGTGCTTCGCTGAATATATATTTTGGTGCATTGAGCTTATCTTCTACTCTGACGAGTCCCTCAGCAACTTAACAAAATGTGAAAAAAATGAAGGGGTATGAATATTTTCGCAAGGCACTGTATGTATTGTGAAAAATGCAATTCAAACTGTACGTTTGAATTGAATTAGATCATGTTTTTCATCAGGTTTAACAATAATAGCAGTAGAAAAAAAGATCATATTTCAGTATTTGCTTTGGCTTCAGTACAACATAGTCAGTTTTAAAAGTCAGTTATTTAATTTAGCAAATGTGATGCGGTCTTTATTATGTCATATTTTTCCTCACACAGAATAAGTGGGCCTTTATACACAAAAATACATAGTTATGTTTATATTGTGGGAAGGGGGTCCTTTGCAGCGTCGTTGACAGTAAAATCAGTAACACTGTTAAATATGATTACAATTAAATAAAAATAAATTCTATTTTAATATATTTTAGAAATTCAGTTCATGTCTTTGATGGGAAAGCTGAATTTTCAGCAGTCATTGATCCAGACTTCAGTGCACAGTAAAAAAAAATTATTATTATCAATTTCGAAAAGTTTAAAAGCGGTGTGTCCAATCCTGTTTCTGGAGGGCTACTGTCCTGCAGATTTTAGCTCCAGTCCCAAATAAATAAACCTGAACCAGCTAATCAAGGTCTTCAGGATCGCTAAAACCTCCCATGTTTGGACAAGTTGGTGCTAAATGCTGCAGGACATTGGCCCTCCAGGACCAGGATCTAAAAGAACAGCATTTATTTAAAATAGAAATCTTTCGAAACATTATAAATCAACTTAATGCATCCTTGCTGAATAACAGCATATCAAGTATATCACACAGAAGTTTATCAAGAACAATATAAGGAAAACATTTTTTTTACACTTCTTCACTATTTAGAACATTTCCTTTTTGTTTCACTGCATTGTTGTTCTGCAACCAAAGCAACCTGCAATGCTGATAACCAGCAAATGTTGAGGCTGATCTCCAGCAAGGAACCTTATCAACCCGCTTAACCAGCAAGCATTTCTTGTCCATCCAGCTTCATCGGAAAAAAGGCCATGCTCGTCTAATCCCATAAAACACCAGGTACATTCCAGTAGAATCTGCTGACTCCTCACAGAGTTAAAAGTCAATTATAATAACATTAAAAAGAACTCAGAATCTGTTTTTGAAAACCTTTCCCACATACTGACAAATCACCACAGAAGCGACCAGACATCGAGAAAGCAGCATGAGGAAGATGAACATTCAGAGGAAATCCTCGCCATTCCTTCTGTCAGAAGAAAACAATTCTCATTAAATTCAACATGATCATGGCACAACTTTAATTAATCTCACAGTATGGAGCACAAATGCTGCTGCTATCAACCAAACGCATATGTTGCAGCGGATCATGAGTGTGGAGTTGATATCACATACAAACACTCACATGCTCGGTAAATATTAATTGCATTATGCAAGCATGTATCATGGCGTGACCAACACCACAGAGCAGATGGTGCACAAACTGCATCCCAGGAAATAACAGTAATGTGTCTCGTCTGAGTGTTTAGAGATGATAAAAAATCATACCTCAGTCATGACCTGATCTGCTTCACACACTGTGTCCATTTCAATGAGATCCCATGACATGGATATCAATTACACCTCAACCATGCAGAATCTACACATTAATGCCATGCACAATCGAACAGTACCATTTTTCTTACTATATATTACAATAAAATTGTACGTCCTGAAGGTCACAAAAGCAATCGCCTCCTTCCGCCACCATCGACCTGCTTCACAATGTCACTGGAATGACAGAGGAGCGCTACGGCTACTTATCGACAATCCCACATCGAATGATAATGATTAGCACATCACTTATCATGTTAATGAATAGTGATGTTGACACAGTTTAGGGAAAAGATGAAGCATGGGGGACAGAAAGGAAAAGAGCAAACAATTCCTTCTATTCCCCAGACCGCTGAGCACGACGTGACCGGTAAGGACGCTAGTCATTCATCTCCTCGTGGAACCACAGAAAATCATTAATAGTGGAGTCTGTCCCGCTCCTTTAAGCGAATCGTTTAATCACAGAGTGGAATTGTGGGCAGGCAGAATAAATGGATGGATGCAAGAGTGATTCATCTGTTTTGTTTGGGAGCCTGCAGGATGAAAGAGCGTCGAATCGAACCCACTGCAAAAGAAATACAACACAGATTATTCTTTCGAAAGAAATAAACAAGGAAAGAGAGAAAGAAGAATAGATAGAACTAAAGACGCACCAAAAGGCTCCCAAACCTCCCACTGATTCAAGCCTGCGGCATCAACTGCACTCGCTCCCCACCAAGTTTCTGATGTTTGGGTGTGTGTGAACCCATCTGACGGATCCCTCGTTTTCATTTACGAGTATTAAACTTCACCGAGATTTTGTATTTTACGTTCCTCCACCTCCTCTAGTGGCTCCACTCCAGAAGCCATCGAGAGTCTGCATGTCTGTAGTGCGTTTTAGTGTACCCGCCATCTGCGCTTATCAGCGAAGCATTTAAATGGACTCCATAGAAAAGGTCCTGTTTCACAGACAGCGCTTGAGATGACCTTTCCGAAATCGTGCGGTTGTTCTGCGTGTTCCATGAGAAAATGAAGATGAAATTTTAAAGAGCTTATTCTTGGACACTGAGAGAGATAGAGAGGCGAGAGATTATAGGTGGAACAGAACAAACATTTTATCTTGGACAGTTTCTACTGACCCAAACACACCCATTCCATTAATAGACACAGCACCCTCACAGTGGGATGTGCACTTCAGGTCATATTCCATCATCTCACACCTGCGTGCACATATAGCACACACGTGCACAACTTTACACTCCATTTCTGGGAAAATCCTGTCAAAAACATGCCTGTACAGCTGGATCTCATTAGTATTCATACATAGCCTTCACATGTAGTTCGGATGTACAGTGAAATGTCAAAACGGGGGTTTTACTATTTACTAGTTTTACTATTGTACATATATTTTTGAGGCTCTAAATCTACTCCAATGTGCTATTATAGAATGTTTAGAATTTTTTTTAGATGAAATTAAAAAAATAAAATGAAGACATTTTCATTTCGTATGAAAATGTATTGTGTCATTATTGCCATTATTGCTATTATATCCCCTCACATACATACATACATTCTACACAGTTTATATATACAATTTATACATACATGCATATATTGATACATACATGTATACATACATGCGTGTGTGTGTGTGTATAGTCAGGTCCATATACAGTGGGTACGGAAAGTATTCAGACCCCCTTAAATTTTTCACTCTTTGTTATATTGCAGCCATTTGCTAAAATCATTTAAGTTAATTTTTTTTCCTCATTAATGTACACACAGACAGCCATATTGACAGAAAAACACAGAATTGTTGACATCTTTGCAGATTTATTAAAAAAGAAAAACTGAAAAATGCTCAGTATTTAGTAGAAGCACCCTCTTGATCTAATAAGTGTGCCATTTGCATTTGGAAGCTGTTGCTGTGAACCCACATCATGCGGTCAAAGGAGCTCTCCATGCAGGTGAAACAGACAATTGTTAGGCTTCAAAAACATTTTTAAAAATCCATTAGAGTGATAGCAAGAACATTCGGAGTGGCCAAATCAACAGTCTGGTACATTCTGAGAAAAAAAGAACGCACTGGT
>NW_015632455.1:645324-648165 GCF_001515625.1 Sinocyclocheilus rhinocerous
AAAAAATCCATTAGAGTGATAGCAAGAACATTCGGAGTGGCCAAATCAACAGTCTGGTATATTCTGAGAAAAAAAGAACGCACTGGTGAGCTCAGCGACATAAAAAGGCATGGATTTCCTCAGAGGACAACAGTGGTTGATGATCGGAGAATCCTCTCCATGGTAAAGAAAAGCCCTTTCACAACATCCAGCCAAGAGAAGAACACTCTCCAGGAGGCAGGTGTGTCACTGTCAAAGTCTATAATCAAGAGAAGACTTCATGAGAGCAAATACAGAGGGTTCACCACAAGGTGCAAACAAGACCAGATTAGACTTTGCCAAAAAACATCTAAAAAAGCCAGACCACTTCTAGAAAAGCATTTTTTTGGATGGCTGAAATTAAGATCAACCTGTACCAGAATGACGGGAAGAAAAAAGTATGGAGAAGGCTTGGAACAGCTCATGATCCAAAGCATACAACATCATCTGTGAAACACGGTGGAGCAGTGTGATGGCATGAGCGTGCATGGCTTCCAGTGGCACTGGGTTACTGGTGTTTAGTGATGACGTGACAGAAGACAGAAGCAGCCGGAAGAATTCTGAACTGTATGGGGATATACTCTCTGCCCAGATTCAGTCAAATGCAGCAAAGTTGATTGGGCGGCACTTCATAGTACAAATGGACGATGACCCAAAACATACAGCAAAAGCAACCCAGGATTTTTCTAAGGTAAAAAAGTGGAATATTCTGCAATGGCCAAGTCAATCTCCTGATTTTAGAAAGAATCACAAACAAACAGCAACTGAAGTCAGCTGCAGTAAAGGCCTGGCAAAGCATCACAAAGGAGGAAACCCAGTCTCTGGTGATGTCCATACGTTCCATACTTAAGGCAGTCATTGCCTGCAAAGGATTCTCAACAAAATATTAAAAATGAACATTTTATTTATGATTATATTTATTTGTCCAATTACATTTGAGCCCCTGAAAATGAGGGGACTGTGTATAAAACTGGTTGTAATTCCTAAGCATTTTATGTTACATTTTTGTTCAACCCCTTGAATTAAAGCTTAAAGTCTGCACTTCAATTTCATCTTGATTGTTTTATTTTTAATTCTGTTCTGGTGGCATACAGAGCTGTTATTATGAAAATTGTGTCAGTGTCCAAATATATATGGACCTGACTGTAGACACACACACACACAAACACACACACACACACACACACACACACACACACACACTGAGAATAATGGAAATGAATAACAAAACTAAAAAAAAAAACTAAAAAAAAATCAACCCATTACAGTAATAAGATTTTTGAGTGATAATGTGCTTAACATTCATGAAACTAATGTCACAGTCCAAATATCCTATTTGATATTTGATTTACGGGTTAGATTGACCCTTAAAGACATAAATTATATCTAACATGCACAAACTCACACACACTTGTTCTGTCTTTCTCCTTCTTTTTCCCTCCCTCTACTGAAAGCGCTCACCCTCCTGCTTAAAAACAACACACAGACACACACCACACGAAACAAAGAGTAGCTGAAAGACAGATGAACAGCTCCTCTCTTTTACCCTTTCAAGTGCTTCAGTCTCTCTACTGGTATTGCTGGCCATCCTTCCTACCAAATCACAGAGGGAGAATACATTTAAAACTGTGTAGACAATATCCTTTAAAAGCATCACTCACCAGCCACCTCTGGGAAGCTTGCAGAGGAAGCAAACTCATCTGACTATTAACGAAATACCTGGAGTATTTCCATTAAATCTTTCTCTTGATTTTAGCTGGATCAAATAAAACAGATTGAAAACCAACCAGGACTTACATTAAACAAGGGGCTCACGCAATAGCTTACAGTCTTTGTTGAGGATTCTTGTAACTTAGAATTTATAACCATATTGCAACCTTCAAGAAACCCTAGCTACCTCACCGTGACATTCTTGGTAGCACCCACAACAGACATAGGTAAGCACTATTCACACATTTTGAGAAACTTCAAAAATCCAGCTGTAAATGTTTCTGTGAATGTATTTATGCAGTACATAAGTGTAAAGGGATCTACAAAAGGTTTAGCATTAGAATGGATCCATTAAACGATTACTGAGTCATTACAGAGAATACTTCATTGACTGATTGAGAATTCATTGATGTCCTGTTTTTCAAAGCAAGTGATTCTAAGTGATCTTAATGAAATTACTCTTTGCACGTGTGTGGAGATTCATTGAGTATGTTGAATTAGCAGACTCCTGAATTAGTCTTTGCATTAGCGAGCAGATTCATTTAGTGTGAGTTGTTTCTGAATGACTGTTGAGTGACTCTTGGCATTGGAGTGTGATGGTTTAAATTACTCCTGAATGACTTTGTTCATCAGTTGGCTGATGGAGTGGGCAGTGGGGCATAGCAGTGTGATTTCAGGGGCTGAATATATATTCAACACACACACACACACACACATGCAACGTTTTTCTTTGATTTTATTGCACAAGAAGGGTATGGTGGAATTAATTATCTTAACTATATACTACACAACACACTGTAAAAAATGCCCGTGAATTTAACGGTAAAAGGACGCTACAGGACATTACATGTATTAGACATTCATTTTACGATAGTACACCATTTTTGGAAGTGAAAAAGACCGTATAATTTACAGTGAATAACCGTAAATTGACATTCCCAGAATTCCCTTCGTTACATTTCAAATTTGATGTTTTGTTGTTGAAATAACTATGTTACTTCTTAGTTTTTTCTTATCAGTTTTGTATATTAGGGTTGTGTGTTACACCTAATGTTGTTAAATAAATGTTTATTGCATTATTTCAGTTTCATGAGTGTTACCATGATGGTGTTT
>NW_015632455.1:648276-648955 GCF_001515625.1 Sinocyclocheilus rhinocerous
TAAAACCTAAAACGTTGCTACCGTATTTTTTACGGTAAAAGTCCGGCAACCACAGCTGCCGTTTTTTTACCGTACATTTTACAGAATTTTTTTTACAGTGCACTGTTATATAGAAGTATATTATAGTAATATTGAACTCAAATGAAGTATACTGTCTATTTTACAATTGTGTTATGGGTGATTGTTTTAAAATGTGGTGTAATTTAATAAGATTTTAGAGCCAGAACTACACTTGCAACATCTATCTATCTATCTATCTATCTATCTATCTATCAGGGATGTAACAATATCAAAATCTCACAATACGATAATATCTCGATATGAAGTCCCCGGTACAATATTTATTGATATAAAAAAAAAAGACAAATGAAGACTTGGAAAAAATTTAAATGTTGTACATTTTAAAGTTAAATTAGTATATCTAATGCACTTTGAGACTTAAGTCAGAGAAAAGTCAGTGAATTGACTTGTACCTGAACTTTAAAGGTGACTCAACCCTCTTTTTAGTTGTGGTATACTGTCTCAGTCTAAATTACATTCACACTGGCGTTTTAAGAAGCCAAAAAAAAAATTTGAATATAATAATAATAATAATAATAACAAAAATTTTATATTATTGTTATTCCTATGACAGTAATAGCCATATATTGTAAAACAATTGCACTGTAAAATAAATGAA
>NW_015632455.1:649384-672736 GCF_001515625.1 Sinocyclocheilus rhinocerous
TTTCCTAATTTCTACACTTGAAAGAGATATTTTGAATTTGGACTGCATTTAAACTGCTAGCTGTCAGCAATTCATACTGCACTTTTAAGCTTTTATTTTGACGGACACGACAGTAGAGTTTTTATTTTGACGGAAAACTCCAGGGAAAACATGCTTACAAAAAACGCGTCTCACTACAAATCTAGTGAAATGCTGTAATCATCTGCCGCGAAAATAAAGCATAACTGGTGGCCGTTGCGTTCCCAAACACTTGCTAAACTCGTAGCACATGCAATAAATGAGTTCACTGCATTCGTTCACTGCATTCGTTCACTGCATTCGTTCACTGTGAACTGAACTGTTCTGAGGTGTGGAAAACACCGGATCACGAGCTGATCGTCTGAACTGAAATGTGCAGCAAAAACAGACTTGATAAAGGGATTAAGCCATATTGTGCTTTCAGTTTTAGTTCATTTGACAGATACTGTGCCAAAGCATAATGGCCCAAAACACAACTTTAACCCCTTGTATGGTGCTCGGGTCTGTGGGACCCGTTTTCACTTTTTATCAAAAGAAAAATGATACTATTAATTATTATTTCAAACTCAGACTCAATGGCCGTGGCTTATTTTCTGTGAAGAACATTTATCAGAACAAATTTTCAATAACCACACACTATACACCCCCTCCCCCCTATACTTATATTACATACAGGATGTACGGGTCCACTGGACCCGGGGCTAATAAAAGAGTGGAAATTTTAGGTCCTGTGTACCTTCACTCTGTCCTGTTTATGTGTGTGTGTGAGAGAGACATAAGCCCTTTCTATCTATCTATCTATCTATCTATCTATCTTCTACTCTCCACTGAACTGATCTATTCATACTCAGGCCAATGAAAAGCATTTGATACGGGGAGAGGACAGAACATCCTTGAATTCTCCATCTGTGACACTGTTGAGAATAGTGCGGTGTCTCTCACACTAACGTACATACACACATGACTCTGGTCCTTGGGGATTGAAAGATTGAGATCTGATTTTGCACTTAACACACTTGCGCACACACACACACACACACACAAAGAGGGAGAATGCTCCTGATGATGATCTGAGTCGGCCCAGATCAGAGATTTGTCATTGATATCATCCATCTCTTCTGTGACAGACAGAGAGCCGGAGAATGAAAGTATGTGTGATAGTCTGTCTGAATCCATACAGTGGTGCGGCTCAGTCGGGGGTTAAGGTTGGTTGTGACACATCAGAGTGACAGAACCGGTTAAGCTGACAGGCAGTATGTGCTTGTTTTTTAGTGTCACAGAATGTGATGCCTCAAATTTGCCTCTCTGGAAAACAACCGACTGACTAAAAAAATAAACAGATTTCTGACTAACAAAATAAACCCTGCAGAAAAAGTTGTGTATTAATCCAAAACTTCATTGGCACTAACCTGCGTCTCTGGGTCGCTGTGGGAGCACTGCTAAAGGGAATACGGTGTGACACCATGAAAGGGATGTGAACAAATCAAATTTGGCAGTGTGAGCAGGAACTTTTCAGCAACTGAGCAAGAGAACAGCTACTGTTGATGGAGATGAAAAACCACTCTATAAAATATAGAAGCAGAAAGAGGCAGAGATATGGGATATGCAACATCTCACCCATCCATATTGTTATTGTCGGCTTTCCAAATGAATGATCTGCTCATTTAATTTGCCCAGGTGCCTTTGTCTTCTTCTTTCTTACTTGGATTAGAGGCGTGTTCTTCTTAGTTCTGCGTTGTCACCCAAATTAAGCAGTTCACATCAAAGAAATGCATTTGGAAGAGACAGAGAGCGCAGAACTAGTCAAACTGAATGAACATTTGGCGCGCACACACGAAAGAAAGGATTTACTCAGCGACTTTCCAAAAGCTAAATATTTTGTTTGGAGTAACCATTTGCACCTCTTTAAATATTTATATCCCATTTATAGCCTCTTTAGTGAATCAATCCCAGTGAGGAGAAAAATAGACCAAGATGCCCTACACTTCAGTGACCTCTCCAACCACACTGCCGCCTTCACGCAAGCTGCTGTCTTTATTACTCTTTCTGTTCATCCTATTTTAAATTGTCTCATATTTTGTATAAAACTGACTTGATTTCGTCTTGGCTTGTGATGTCTTGGCGCACAGTGAGAGTGATTTTCTGATCCAGTATTTCTGTCTTGTTTTAAGAGAATACATTCTTTAAGTACGTTTATTTTTCTTTTTATCACATTATATATATACATATAGCTGTGGAGACCCCTGATAAAGGGAATAAGCGGAAAGAGAGATATATATATATATATACAGTATATAAATATATATATTAGGGCAGATATTTAATCAGATTAATCACACCGTTTTTATGAACTTATGAAATTAAGCATATACCAAAAGAATGAAGGGTGATTCTTACAAAACTGTTTTTTTTTCTTTACATTAGCGCTGTTTTGGACTGATTGTTTGGGGATTATTGGACTGAAAACTTTACCAGAGTTCAGCGGCTTAATATGATCTGATTGCAAACAGAGAAGAGAAATCAGGTAAAAGGTTTAGAATAGAAATTATGCTTTAGTAATTTTGCATTAATTGCGTTAAAACTAATTTAACGCATTAATGATTTTTTTTTCTTAGACAGATAGATAGATATAGACAGACAGACAGGCAGACAGATACACAGATAGATAGATAGATAGATAGATAGATAAATATTATTATTATGTTATAAAATAGATAGATAGATAAATATTATTATTATGTTATAAAATATATTTTCAGTTCATATTTTATCATGGAATGTAGTGTCAGACTGGAGATTAGAGTGAGTTTGAAACCTTTAATGTTAATTGGTAAAACATTCATTTGAAGTTGTAAGTAATCTTGATCCAGCTTTGAAGTTTATCTTTGAAGAAATCTGGGTGAACGCTTCAAATTCAGAAAAAGAAAAGCCATGAATTCCAAGAGTAATGATAACGGACAGGTGCCTTACACATTCACAAGAAAAGGAAACCTCCTACTAGCAGAAATGTAAAAGAACAACAATTGAAACTGAAAAACAGGCAATGACAAAAGCCAAAAGTAAAGAAATGTACCTTTTTGATTAATATGTTTCATTCTATTCCTTTTTTCTCAGTCATGTTCCTTCTTTGTGATTTTTGATGGGTCAATCCACCTGCAATCCATGATTTTTGCATCATCCAAGATATCAGCTCAGCTTAAACAAACTCATCAGTCTTAAAACAAATGTCAACGATGCAAGCCATCCATCATTGTATACTAATTTTCTCTTGTCAGGCTTTGTACATTAAGCATTGTTTGGCCCAGAAGCGGTAGAACACAAAGGATCTTGGATTTGCATTTCCATCTTGTTACACCAACTGGTAAACTCATTCCTGGTTTAAGGGAAAGTCATGCAGTAGTTTCTAAAATATCACAGGGGGGAAAAATCTTTCCAGTAATTACACTCTTTTCCCTTCCATAAAAGTTTTGCTTTCTTTTGCCATTTTCAAAGTTCCTAATGCATAAGATTTCATCCATTTTAATGTTATTTACCTGGGATTTCACTAAAAATACCACTTTTTTGTCCACAAACAGTCAAGATTTTAAGTCCTCTGAACATATAAGCTTCTTAAAATCTCTATGGTAACGGTGCTCCATCCATTCTCTTACAAAACAGGGGACAAGGGAACAAGTACTTGAATACAGAACCATGTTTTCCCACAAAATAAATCAATAAAAATTCACTCTACCTGAACTAGCCCTTTCTTAACATGCATCCAGGAAAGCAGCCCAGTGAGACATGAGATCAAGTC
This sequence comes from Sinocyclocheilus rhinocerous, assembly GCF_001515625.1. Lineage (NCBI taxonomy): Eukaryota > Metazoa > Chordata > Actinopteri > Cypriniformes > Cyprinidae > Sinocyclocheilus > Sinocyclocheilus rhinocerous. The sequence goes on from NW_015632455.1 coordinate 653,196, forward strand.
CAAATCATGTCCAGGATGCATTTCATTACGCATCTGAACAGCGGGTCATTCATCAGTTTGACAGGTCTAATCCCTTTTGGTCACATTACAGAAATATTTGTGGTTTGATGGAAGGGACCACCAGAAATGGAATTCCAAAAAACAAGATTTACTGCTGCCACATGATGAGAAATCACACTGGAGTCTATGTGTAAGATGTGGGAGTATGTTTCCAGTGTCAAGGTATTTTTTTCCCCCTCAAATGATCGCTTGAATGGGAGTCTGCAATGTCTGGCACATTCTGTCCACATTTACTGAAACAATGTCTGTGTGCTATTCACACAAACACACTCATCTGCAATCAATAGGCCCTCCTGTGTCAAACCTTGAAGCAAAGTAATGAGAAAACAGGATGACTACAGGTTTTAGAGAAATTTCAACACCAACACATGAAGACAGATGGCTATGGACTTCGGTGTAGAGAAAACTTTAAGTGGACTTGTTCACAAAGGACCCATTAACAAGTCTAGAAGATATTCCCAATACAGTTAAAGACCATCTACAGGACCTACTGTAATGTGCACACGGAATCTATTTCAGGACTTTTTTCTGTGGATTTTAGCACTATGTTCAACTCTTTAATGCCTCTTCAATTTTTCTCAGGAAAGACAGCACAGATGCAGATTATATAACAAAAAGTTGAATTTTAAAGAAATTTTCCATGTTCAGTAAAAGTTAAAGACACAGTTAACATAAAAATGAAAAAAACTGTTTATTTACATCATGTCGCAGAAAACACACACACACACACACACAAAATATTTTATATATAAGAATTTATATACTGTATTGTAAGAACAACACAACACACACAAAAATCTTCTTCTGTGTTCCAATGAAGAATGTCCTTCATACAGGCTTAGAACAACATTAGGGTAGTAAATAATATAGAGTAAATAATGACAAAATGTTAATTTTTGGGTGAATTATACTTTCAAGCTCCACAGTATTGATTACCACAAACATAATTTCCCTCCATTCCTCCAATTTGTAAATGGGAAAATACTCAGTATTTCACAATTATAACCACAAGACAAACATAATGCATGTTTACATAATTTAGTGCCATGATAACGAAACCCCATGAATACCAAAATGACTGTAGACAGCTTTTCAGCTCAAATAACACACAGGATTTAAGATTTCATGCAAGTGCTTTCATAAAATTACAAGGTTTACATTTCTGCTTTTAAATCCTCCAAAAATGTACTTCCATTGAAATTGCCTTACCATAACCTTGATTTTTGGCTTTTACAAATATTTTTTTTTACAGATAAATACAAGTAGGAATGAGTCGAAAATTAACTTTTATGGCAATCAACATTGTGCCACAAATGCTGTCAACTGAGTTCAACTTATACTGAACATGGAATATTCCTTGTTGCATAACACTGGAAAAGAACATGTCTACCACCATAAGGTTCCTCAAAGACACAATGCTAACTGGCCTCATGAGCAACAGCAAAGAAGCTGCCTACAGGCGGTCCGTCAAACGGTGTCGGAACTGGAGCCGTTACAATGACCTTTTAACACCATCTTCACTTTAACACAACTTCAAGTGGATAGGACCCATAATTTCACAGTGCCTCAAGTGGGAGGCAATCACCGACTCCACAGTAAAGAAAACACGACCCAGAGGATTGACTTTCTGAGACAATTAAAGAAATTCAATCTTCTACACACCACACTGCAACCACAGAGGCCATCCTTACCTCATCTATAACTGTCTGAAACAGACAGTCACATCGGTTCGGCAAAGAGCATAACTGGCTTCAAAATCACTTTTTATAGATTGATTAGATGCCATAAATACAATGTATCTGCTCAATGTATTACACTATTGTTTACATTCAGCTGACAATACTTCACATGCAATTTCAGTAGAATGATTCTACATTGCATGAGTTGTATATAGGGTTTGAAATTAACAAATGAAAATCAATAATACATTTCAACTTACAAGGCAGTTTGGCAGGTTATAATTCATAAATGATGTCCTATCGCTTTGCATGCCATCATTATCAGAGTTTCTCAAATAAAAGGAGCATCCAACATCAGCAATTAGCATCATGTAATGTGGGGTTTGGTGTTTGGGTTTTGTTTCATGTTCATGTTTTCCATGTCTTTTATTTTGTAATTGTTTCATGCTGTCAGTGTCATGCTTCACTTGCCCTCATGTATCTCTGCCTTGTGTATGTGTCATGTTCTGATTGGTAGTCTTACTCGTCCAAAGATGGCCGCCACGCCTGAGTCCTCAGCCAAGATGGCCACCACACCTGAGCCTCTCCCCGTCACGGCTATCTCCAAGATTTCCCCTAAGGATTTTTTTTGGGGGGGGCTATAGTACCCAAGCTCCTGTGAATGCGGAGCTTGGGCGAGGACTGACGAGACTGATTGCTAGCCGGCCAAGATGGCCACCACGCCTGAGCCTCTCCACGTCACGGCTATCACCAAGATTTCCCCTAAGGATTTTTTTTGGGGGGAGCTATAGTACCCAAGCTCCTGCGAATGTGGAGCTTGGGCGAGGACTGAAAAGACTGATTGCTAGTGTGATGGACCCACCACTGATGTCAGTGCGAGCGGCATTCCAGTGGTCCCTACGCTCTCAAGCCCGCCAGGAATCCCACTGTCTTCTGCACTGCCTGTAATGGCGGTCGCTATTTTGAGCGTGTGGGCTGCACACTGTGCTCAAGAGGCCTCTGCTGTCCACGAGTCTGTCTCAGAGGTAGCGGCGTCCGCTGCAGAACCTCTAGAGGTGACGGCGTCCGCTGCAGAACCTCCAGAGGTGGAGGCTTCCGCTGCAGAACCTCCAGAGGTGGCACCGTTCGCTTCTGAACCCTTTGCTTTTCTTGTCACGGCCACAGAGGCTGTTCATGAACTCACTGTCTGCCCTGTCACAGCCATGGAGGCCGCTCACGAACTCTTTGCTTGTCCTGTCACGGCCACAGAGGCCATTCATGAACTCACTGGCTGCCCATCCACGGCCAAGGAGCTCTAGAGGTGACGGCGTCCGCTGCAGAACCTCCAGAGGTGGAGGCTTCCGCTGCAGAACCTCCAGAGGTGGCACCGTTCGCTTCTGAACCCTTTGCTTTTCTTGTCACGGCCACAGAGGCTGTTCATGAACTCACTGTCTGCCCTGTCACAGCCATGGAGGCCGCTCACGAACTCTTTGCTTGTCCTGTCACGGCCACAGAGGCCATTCATGAACTCACTGTCTGTCCATCCACGGCCAAGGAGGCCGTTCATGAACTCACTGTCTGCCCTGTCACGGCCACGGAGGCCGTTCACGAACTCACAGACTGTCTTGTCACGGCCACGGAGTACGTTCACGAACTCACTGTCTGCCCTGTCACGGCCACGGAGGCCGTTCACGAACTCACTGTCTGTCCTGTCACAGCTAAGGAGGCTCCGCCATGGCCCCCCGCTCTGCCTGCTCCGCCATGGAATTTAATTTAGTTTAATTTAATTTAATTTAATTTAATTTTAACATTGTTTTTTCCCCTGCACCAGAAAAGTGTGTCAATTTTTGGGTCACGACCCATCTTTTGAGATTTTTACTTGTTCTGTTTACTTATTTTCAAGCCACTCAAGTACAAACTTGACAAATAAATTGTGATCAATCCCCTGTCCCACAAAATGAATAACAAATACTGTACTATATGACATCCTCTGTCCCACCGACACTGACACAAAACCCTACTGCAGAGGAACATGCCATCTGAAGCATCCCATTAATTTCTCTTTTTCCACCTCTTAGTTCTTATCGCTGTAGTTACAGGTATATAAGCTCAGTGATGCTTGTCTGCAAGCCGACAAGCAAATGACACACCGTCAAGAGAACTTTACGTCCCATAACCCTCAGCGGGGCTGCTGGGCGAGGTGCAACTGTTGACTGACATTAGGAGGAGAAAGGACATCACAGAGTCAGCGAGGTGTGTGCGTGTTCATGTGTGTACATGTGCGCTAACCTAGAGCCATTTTCCTGGATGCATTTGCACTGTCAGTAGGAACGCTGAAGTGACGTAAGCCAGTCTACAGCAATGTCCGTTTATCACTGTTTTCCATGTTCGTGGAGGTAGTGTAAACCGTGTGTTTCAAAATGTTCAGTCACTTAACATACACTTACATCACTGGAAGCTCCTATTGTGCTGGGTTAGACCCTACTCTAAAGTAGGAGCTAATTTAGTACCCTCAAAAGGCATTCCTATGGCTAAAATCATTACCAGTTCCTGTGGTGTGAACACTCCAAAAAAGCAGGTACGTCCTGCAATAGTTATAGGAACTCTCAAAATACTCCTCCGGTGGAAAAGCTCCTCAAGCCAGCAAGGTGCCTGTTTCTCCAGGCTCATGATGCCAGAATATGTGTATTTGTGCGTGAGAGGGAGATTTCTCTGTTGGTGCATTGTTTGTTGCACAATATGCTGTAAAACAGGATTCTTCCAAGCTGTTATACAGCAATCCAAAAGATTCAGAGTCTCCCTGAGACTGTGGTGCAGAGGTCTTCCTTCCTCACTTTGCTCTGTCATCCGTAAGACCCCAGATAAAAAGATCACAAAGCAAAGAGGATTAGAAGAATAGAGGGCAGCCTCATGATTTGGATCAATTGTAAATATGTATGTGTGTGTGTGTGTATTTTGGCCAAGATTTGTGAGGCTTTCCTAACATATTATCATAAACTCTCACTGCATGAAATACACATTCACAGACAGCCTGTGAGGCAAACTATATCCTTTCACAACCTTCATGAGACACCTTGGATCCAAAAACTCAAGGTCTGACCTGAGACCAGAGCGGGTTTGCCTCGGATACAGGTCAGGTCTAAGATTAGTCTGGGTCTTGGTTAACTTTTAAAAAATGTGCTTTTTTAAATATGTCAGAATTCCATTATTTGATTCAGGCTGGTAAGAACATGCATTTAAAACAAATACATTTTAAATAAATCTATAACAGTTTCTTATCCCCCTACTTCTCTGTTCTCTGTCAGTCTGTGCGCCTGTGTGTAAATAAGCAAAACCTCCAGGATACTGTTGTGCACTGCAGTAGTAGGAGCTCCACATAAAATGTGCTATGCAATACCCAAGCCATTTGAGAGAATGAGTGCAGGGATTTGCTTATTAATATTAACATAAATATACATTTTCTTCTCATTTGAGGTTCAACAAAGCTATTAGCAATTTATCTACTTGGAATTGCTCGCCCAAGCAGAAAAACTATGCACTGTTGCCAGATATTGATTACAGAAAACCATTTGAATGCAGTTAATGCTACTAATCAAATCAAACTAACATACACTCATACACATGTTGACGTACACAAAGTTAGGCTACATTATCTGGCAACAAAAGCTAATGTAAACAGTATGAAGGATCAGAGAATGAAGTTCCGTAATAGAGCAGGCACTATTCTGAGGACAGTTAGGTACATCTGATTACATGTGCAGGTATAGAAAGAGGTAAACAAGTCTTGATAAATGGCCTTTCAACAAGGGACAGAGACTGATCTGGATAAAGACTGACCCTCTTTATTCAATATCTTCTTTGATGGATCCCCCCCCCTGTCTGTCTCGCTACTTCACAGCATAAATTCAGTCTCAGACGTACCCTTGTGTCCTGTTCTGAGGCCCTGAACTTTAGACAAGCAAAGACTCCTGCCCTTGACAATGTTAATTCGTGTTCTCCACACTGTTTGAATCTCAAAGTCACACCAACCGATGTGAAAGCGCACACTGCCTGGCACATTATGGAGAGCAGTGAGTTGTGATGTCACAGAGGGCACACAGCAGGACAGTAACTGAACATGCTGGATCTATTGATGCCACCCCAGAGAGAATGTCATTTCCCCACGAAGACTCAGAGACGAGACGTGGCCGTGTAAAGCCTGCTTATTTATCAAGAAAGAGAAACCTTTAAGGCTGAGACTTAAAGGGATAGTTCACCCAAAAATTAAAATTTTATGTTTATTTGCTTACCCCCAGGGCATCCAAGATGTAGGTGACTTTGTTTCTTCAGTATAACACAAACTGAGATTTTTAACTCAAACCCGTTGCAGTCTGTCAGTCCTATAATGTCAGTGGATGGGAATCACGGCTTTGAGAGTCATAAAACATACACAAACAAAACCAAATTAAACCCTGCGGCTCGTGATGATACACTGATGTGAAAAGACACAAAACGATCGGTCTCTGCAAGAAACTGAACAGTATTTATATCGTTTTTTATCTCTGTCTTCTTCTTCTTGCTTTATGGCAGATCGCAGACTTATAAGTGCATTACCGCCACCTATCTCTCAAATGGACCATTGACACTCCTAATTGAGATTGTAGATAGAGTGTCAATGGTCCATTAGAAGAAGAAGACGCGAACCCGCTCAGACATTGCGGTGAAAATCAGAGGTAAAAAACGATATAAATACTGTTCAGTTTCTTGCACAGACCGATCGTTTTGTGTCTTTACACATCAATATATCATCACGAGCCGCAGGGCTTAATTTGGTTTTGTTTGTGTATGTTTTATGACCAAAGCCGTGATTCCCATCCACTGACATTATAGGACTGACAGACTGCAACAGTTTGAGTTAAAAATCTCAGTTTGTGTTGTACTGAAGAAACAAGTCACCTACAGCTTGGATGCCCTGGGGATAAGCAGATAAACATTGTCGTGAAGGCGCTGTGTGTTTCGTTGTGAAAGCGAAACTACTTTGTTTGGCCTTCCAAAAGAGGATGATATCTGCTTCGTCATGCCTGGAACGAATGCCTGGAACGAATGCCTCGTTTATAATGGGTTTTCATGTTTTTGAATCATCGCTCCGGCCTGACAGGGCATCATCACAGTATGGTAGGGGCGTAACATTTCCGTCACACGCTTGAGGTATTCGGCCAATCACAACGCACAGGATAGCTGGCCAATCACAGCACACCTTGCTTTTCAGACCGATGAGCTTTGTAAAAATCGATGCGTTTCAGAAAGGCGGGGCATAGAGGAGAAACAATAATGTACAGTATGTGGAAAATAATGTGTTTTTTTAACCTTAAACCGCATAAACACATTTCATTACACCAAATACACAAAATAATGTTCTTTTTAGCAACATCATATGACCCCTTTAAGACCTGCACAAATAAAATTAATACAGCATGTCCATACAGAACAAACCCACACAATCTCAAAATTGTAATATTTTAAAACTTAAAGGGATCGTTCACCAAAAAATGAAAATTAAGTCATCGTTTACTCACCATTGTGATATTCTAATTGCATATGCACTTACTTTTTCGGGCCACAAAAGGAGATTTTTTTTTTAAATGCCCTATGAGCAATTGAAATTGGTTTATGTACGGGTATATCAATACACACAAATTGGGAGGTCAACAGATATGGGATTTTGCTGACATGATAATTATGAGTTTAAAGAAAAGCAATAGAAGATTATTGTGCCAAAACTAGTCAAATCTATATATTGAATGTGTTAAATAATGTTCTTAGACTTGTTTCTGTGACGGGGCAGCCCAGAAAAGCTACATGAGTTCACCTTTAATTAAATGGCAGATGCAGTTTACTGCATGACCAAAATACAAATAACCAGGAAAAAAAATTGTATGCATTAAGCAGGACTCTTATTGTGAAATGTCTACTGCACTCTTACAATATAACCACTATAAAGAAAATACTTTCAAAATTCATCAACAGTAGTTCATAAGCAATTGCTTGGCATAAAAGTGTGATATTCACTGAAACTATGAGCCTGTAAAACTTGCAACAGCACCTCATTTTGACTTTGAATATGCAGCGCTCACATTTATTTAGGCTAATTAGATTATAGCCTTTTGAAATTTATTCACATAAGGCCATATCCTGTTTTTGTTCCAAATTTAAGACCTATTAAAATGTAAATTATGACTTTTTATAACCTTAAATTTGATCAAACTGAAAACAAAAAAAAAGCAATTTAAATAATAAAAATAAAAGAAGCGGCATATGCTGGGTACTGAACTTCAGAATGAAGTAGCAAACTCTAAAAAAATAAATAAATAAGTGATTTCTCCATTACCACATTGATTATTTCCTTAACAGCCATAAATTATAAATGATTAATAGGAGTTAGCCATTGAGAATAATTACAAACTCAATCATGATGAAATTTAATTTACATGAGGAGGGGATCACATTTACATCCAAATGATAATTAATCTACATGAAAAACAAACCTGGAACCACAGCTATAAACTGCAAATCATCTGGATTAAGTCCAATTAAATCTACTCAGTTAAGTTATTTAATGGAAAGTATGTGTGAACATTTTTTTTTAACAGTTGATAAGTAATTCACTCTATGATTTCATGTTGCTTCATAAATGCCTTTTAGATTACGTTGATTTTAATGTGTTGATGTTTTCTGCTGAGTTCAGCATTGTTCTGGGATGCTTTCGGGGAGCAGCACAACGTGGCTCACCTGTTAATGTAGGAGGTGAAATAAACCACAGTTTATGTATGATACAAGCCGCAGTTTTGCAACTGTTAAATCAGTGCAATCACATTTATTTATCAAAAATAAATGCAATTTGATCTTTTTGTCATGTGAACTTGTATAGTATATTGTTGTAAATGATCTAAAATGGCTCTTTAGTTTTGCACAAAAACTCACCAGTAAAATTAATGTAAAAACGTAAAATTCATAAAAGAATAGTATGGGGATGTGAGAGTGAAATCAGAAAAGAGGACAGCTGCAGGGGGGAATGATTGGACTGAAGAGCACTGAAAGGCCTTGTGTAGGAGGATGGATGTTTGAATGGCTCACACCTCCTGTAATAGTCTGAGAGATATTTTAAAGCCTCCTTCTGACATGCTGATCTACAAGGTTTCTCAATGTCACAGGAAGGGACTCAGTGTGAACAGAGAACCACTTCAGCACTTTTACTGTTTGACACAGTGTACACATACACACACATGAACGCACAAAAACACACAAACACCCCAGAAGTCAATGACATCTGACCCCAAATTTCCAAAATATCTGCTGTGGTCAATATTATTTCAGTTGTCGTTAGTAAGGCAACCATCGCTATTATTGCTCATACTTGAAGTACTTCACACATGATAAGTATTAAATTTTAGCACATGACATCATAGACTTACAATTTTCACTTGCTGACAGACAAATAAATACTTATTAATATTTATTATATTTATAGATTTGGCAGATGCTTTAATGCTTACATTGCATTCAAGTCATACATTTTATTAGTCCATGCTTTCCCTGGGAATTGAACCCATGACCTTGCTGTTGCAAGCACTATATCTACTGTTTGAGCTTTAAGAAAGCTATTTTAGAATGAACATTGTCGGATGAAAATGAGACTTTAGGAGATGCTGTTTTGACTTGGGTCAAAACTGTAGATACAAAGCAACCTACAGTATTAGCAATGCACTAACAACAAATCAAAACACCCCGCCAACCATTCTGAACGTCCTTGCATTGTGGGAGCCATTTTTGCAATGGTAACCCTTACGAAAAATAAGTTTATTCAAGTGTGCTATTAGTATACTTCTTTTAAACTAAAAATAGGAAAGTATACTTTTAGTCTACTTTTTATGTACTTCTCAGAAATGGGCTTTATGTACTTCTCAGAAATATACTTAAAATGACATTTAAGTATACTTGACTTATACTTAGAAAAAGTCTAAATATATTTTAGCTATAATTGTGATCCTAGAATCCGTGTTTCCATTGTTATACTGTAGACGGCGCTAGTACACATCTTCTGTACAGAATTTCCAAAAAACACAAGTGAAGAAGAAACCGAAACAACAAATGCTTCCACATGTATTCTAACACGATCATCAGACATAAAACAATATCAAAACTGTGTAACATTATGGAATAAAATGTCGACCAATGAAGAGGTAATAATAACTGTCAAGCTTTTGGGTGTTGATCGACTTTATCTACGTTTTGATTATCATTCTGAATCCAATTCATAGTCTTTTTTCAGCTTTTTGTTCAAAATGTTGTTTATTTCTTTATTTTTTATTTATGAAACTTATCCACATTCAAGTGTTTAAAAAAAGAATGCATGAAGCTAGAATAAAATGTTTTTGTTTACAAGCAGATACCCTGTTCTTTTGATGTTTTGTATGTTCCGATATTCATGTGACAAAATACAAATTAATACCTAAATAGGGACATAGTAGTATACTTAAAGTATGATGTAAAGTTCGCTTAAAGAAAACTTACGAGTATACTTGCAGTATAAAACTACTAAACTAGTAGTTTACTGAGACTATACTTCAAAGTGTACTAAAATGCTACTACAAGTATTTAATTAGTAAACTATCAGTTTACCTATAAGTTCACTTTTAGTATAGTTGCAGTACAAACTAAACATTTTGATGTAAACTAGTTGTGTACTCAAAGTTTACTACTGTTATACTTAAAGTATACATAAAATAATACTTTTATATACTAGAAAGTGGGCCAATTTAGTCCCAATGAGTATTGAAATAGTACACTTACAAGTATACTACTAGTACACTGATATTTGTATACTTACTACATAAAGTATAATTAAAAATATACTTGAACTTTACTTAAGTATACTTACTAAAATAAACTTGAAGTATACTACTTTTTGGTAAGGGAAGCCCCACTCACATTGTCTTTAAAAGGTTTGAATGCACTTTCTAATGAGATCTGGAGCTCGTCTGAGAAACACTGTCAGTTCAGAGCCCTTTTTTGGAGGAATTTGTTTTCGGAAACTTTTACAAAGTCTCTGGACGCCACCGATGTCTGCAGCCACGCACAATAAAAGTAATGACTCTACCTGGCCCTGCTCCACGCATCACAACTTTATGGGTATTAAGCATTTTCTGCTTCGTAAATTAAATATACTTGCATTTTTACGACTACCGGGACACTCCACAGGTGCAGCTGTAGCGCAGAGTCTTCGCCGTGTGCGTAATATGACGTTTGTCTGTCGTGACAATGCATTGTGAGGGGAAGGAAAAGAACACAGCACGTTTTAGACAACAGAAAGCGATAAGCATGCTGAAAAAAAGCCATATTAAACCAGCCTAAACTGGTCTTAGCTGGTCTCCCCTCTGGACTCAAACTGAGCTGTTGATCTTTTTTTTTTTAAGAACTGTGATGGATGGGTACTGATGTGCTATATGATGACATATATGTGCACACATATATTAATTTATTCATTTACATTAAACCTTTTGCATGCTTTAAAGGGGTCATATGATGCTGCTAAAAAGAACATTATTTTGTGTATTTGGTGTAATGAAATGTGTTTATGCGGTTTAAAGTAAAAAAAAAACATTATTTTCCACATACTGTACATTATTGTTTCTCCTCTATGCCCCGCCTTCTGAAACGCGTCGATTTTTACAAAGCTCATCGGTCTGAAAAAGCGAGGTGTGCTCTGATTGGCCAGCTATCCAGTGCGTTGTGATTGGCCGAATACCTCAAGCGTGAGACGGAAATGTTACGCCCCTCACATACTGTGATGGCGTGTCCCAGCCGGAGCACAAAAACATTAAAACCCATTACAAACGAGGCATTTGTTGCATCCAGTGGGGACATAATTACTGATTATAATGACTTATACTGTCTTTTTACGCGTTGTGTTGCATCGTGCCGCGTAAACATAAAACCATGTCTGCATTTGTGATCAGAGAAATGACAAACAACAAGTGCTACTCCACACTGCCCAAAACTCGCGTTTGAATCATCAGTGGCAAATCCTTTAAATGAAAATGTACTTACGTGAGTCAGAACTGCCGGCATTTTAGTCTAACGTTACTCTCCCAGGATCAGTAAACAGTCCTCCATAAAATGTGCCGGCGATCCACAGCACTAAGTTGATGTATTTCCTCAGCGACCAGCACGGATCAGCTCTAGGCATGACGAAGCGGATATCGTCCTCTTTTGGAAGACCAAACAAAGTAGTTTCGCTTTCACAACGAAGCACACAGCGTCTTCAGGACATGGCGGCAGCGGCAACAATACTACAGCGAGAATGAAAGTTACGCCTTCTTTCTTTGCGTGAACATTTGGGCGGCGTTATGCAAATCTTCCCACATAGTGAGGTAGATATGTGGGGGCGTGTTCGAACGAGCCGTTTTAGGGGGGTGTGGCTGACTCTTAACTTTTATAAAGAATATCTCTTTGGATTTGAGACTTTAGTCTTTGCAAATTTACAGATCTTCTTTATGCACCAAGAGCTTGTAACACTCCAAAGAGAAAGGAAAAAATGAAATCGCATCATATGACCCCTTTAAATCCTTCAGCTAATTTCAAAGATCCAAAAAATCCTACCAGCATCTGTCTTTATTGATGAGATGCGCTTTCTCTTTGTCAGATCAATTGAGCACTGACACACAAATCAATCAGATTCTAATGTGTGTGTGTGTGTGTGACACTGTGAGTACCGCGGCAGGCTGCATTATAGTCCAGCTCATATGCGTTCCAGGTGACAGCCGACGATTTATACAAAACTCACAGCGTTCAGAATTTAAGCCTTACACATTTCGCACACGCAGGGTCCAAAGCCACATGCGAAGCTCTGTGTGTTTTTCCACAGCCGGAACTTCAACCCGCACAGTCAGAGACAGACAGAATGCATATGAGGAATTGCTGTTGACACCAGCTGAAGTATTTCCAGTAAGTATTATGGAAACAGAATGTCCAGATTTAAAATTAGAACATGATGAAAATAGAACATTAGAACAAAGAAGAAAAAAAAACATAGTCGAGGCTATTGTTTAGTTTAACATGTCATGTACATTTTGAAATTAAACAAAAGAGACATCAAGCAGAAAAGGCCATCTGTAGCACTTCTAAATGTACTGCTGAGCTACAAAGACTACCAATTATCCACTCAAAGTTTACAAATACAAAATAGCCATGTGTCTGTAATCTAGTCTTACTCTTCCTATAATAAACAACTGATACGACTTTGTCTGTAATCACCAAAAAGCTTGTCAGTAACAAGAACAAAATGCACAAACAACTCCTCCTTTTTACTCATGTGATTGAACTTGTTAGTTTTAATACAGCAGATTCCTATAATTCAAACTCATTTGCAATGCAGTAAACAATAGTGTTTCTGTAGCACAACTGGAAAGTGTATCTCTAGCAGTGCTAAGCTATTCAATGTATAGCTCAGGGGTTTTCAGCTTCGTTCAGATCCCTTGGTGGATACCATTGTGTAAAATTGAGTTTTTAAGCATTATAAACCAAGGTTAAAATAATAAAACTATTAAATTTTATGTGGTCTTCTTAAATTTAGCTTTAGTTGTATTTGGTTGTAGTGAACTTAAAGCTGTAGTTTGCCCAAAAATTAGATAGGAAAAAAAACATTTAACCTCCCCTCCCTCCCCTTCACATTTTTCCAACATTTTATGACTTTATGTCTTCTGTGGAACATAAAAGAAGATAGTTTGAGAAATGTCTCAGTGTTTTTATTTTGTTGTTTTTTTTGCCCATACGGTGAAAGTCAGTGGGCTCCAACACGGTTTAACTCCCAATGTTCTACTAAATATCTTCTTTGATGTTCCTCAGAAGAAAGAAATGCATACAGGTTTGTGATGACATGAGGGTGAGTAAATAATTACAATTTTAAATATTTGGGTGGAATACTGCTTGGCTCAGAGTTGATTCCTCAGTGCAGTAACACTGCAAAACAAAATGCTATTTAATTTAGGACTTTCATATAGCCTACTGACATTATGTGTTTCACTGATCTCTAATAGATGTTATCGTGCGTACAGATGCAGTGTGTGGGGGATATATAGTTCAGGACTGGTATAAACTTGCAAATACACAAAGCCACAAAGAAAACGGTTTACGTTCCTGTGTATATTCTAAATGATTCCTAGTAGCTGGAAAAACAGGTTCTGCAACAAGACTATACCATGTTGTTGTGTCTTCAGGGGAAAGGGTCATCTCTTCTGCATGGATTGTGTTTGCCTCGCTACTTTGTCTGAATTACTATCTTTGTATGTTCAACAGCTTCAACCTGATATTCTACTGTACTAAAAATAAATAATGTTGTTGAGTCTATTCCACATACACATTGTCATTACTCCTTTGAGTGCTTATCTCATTTTGTACACACAGTTTGCTTATTTACTAGTGTGACCACTGAATGATCTATTTCCTGAAAAATTCAGGTCGTGACAACCTAATTTTCATTATTTATATTATTAAATTCTCACAAACTAGAACTGAAATAAGCAATAGTGGCAGCGATGCCACTCTAATCGTGGACACTGACAGTGTGTCTCTGTTCTCCAGGTGCAGTGCAAGCAAATCGCAGAACCAGAGGCACACGTCTCTGATTATTTGCATATTTTCATACCAATCTGTCTTTCTATAAAGTACTTGCTACCAGCCTCCCTACAGTCTAGGGAAAACCCATTTATATATGTCATATTAGAGTCAAAATGCTTTAGAATAGGGGTTTTTATTCTAGGGGTATATTATGGTCCCTTCTGAAAATATAGAGGCAACTATATATTTTCACATATACATACCCCTTTATTTCATAAACTTTTTTGTGAAACTTTCTTTCCTTCTGTCTCAGGGTCTTTTATCCATACAAAGGAAGTAAATGGTAACTAAAACGGTTTTGTTATCAACATTCTTCAAAATATCTTCATTTGTGTTCTGCAGAAGAAAAAAGTCATACTGGTCTGGAACGAGATAAAGGGAGTAAATGGTGATAGAATTAAGCGTTATGTCATTTCTAAAATTATGTAACTGGCTTTTATACTGTCATTTTATAAAAGCCTAAACAAATTATTAAAACATGATCCAGCAAATATTTGCTTTGTTTTAAGTTGACAGCATAACTTTTTTCTACCGACTATTAGCATCATGTCAGATAAACCTGAAGAGAAACATTTTCAAATGAATACAAATGTATTATTATGATACCTCTCTCAGTAAATATTGCGGCAAATCAGTTTTGCAGATAATACTGTTTACATACTGTGATACATTTAACATCCTGAGACTCCAGTTTAAAAAAAAACCCTTGGGTTAAAACATCAAAACATTTCTAGTATTCACCTTTCTATAGTATTTCGTCACTTTCAAAGCAAGCTTCTTTCAAAGCAACCTTCTAGTTCCATTTATCCTTTTGCTAATAAACTGACTGCTGTATAAGCTATAGTATATCAGGCCAATACTGTATTCTGCTATCCTTGCTGAAGTTTGATCTGAACTGCTGACACCACTTGCACAGTTAAAGGGTGTAACAACTAGAAACAGGCTGCTGGAATGAGCATGGGTCTCCACAGACATGTCACTTCAAAAGAACACCTCACCTGCCAAGTCATGTGAAAGGAAAGAGAGAGGTGCAGTGACAGTGCCAAAAACATTATACACTCATGAATACTGAACAACTGAAGAGAAACCGGCACTAGATTTTTCTCACACTGATCAGTCACGAAAGAGTCCAAATGTCTGGCAACTCATGAAGTGTAATCCTGAGAACTGAACGCAAACATAACAAACATAACAACATAACAAACATAACATCTACCAAACTCTCCTGAGAACAAAGTTGTCAGTTTCCTCAGTTTTAGATATATTAAAGCCTATTAATATTAGCATAACCTAACTCCACTCAAACCTTTAGAAATACACTACGGTTTAAATATTTGGGGTCAGTAAGAATTTTTTATGTTTTTAAAGGCACAATATGTAAGATTTTTTTATTAAAATATCCAAAAACCACTAGAACAGTGTTATATATTTTGCTGACTTGTGTACTTACATTATCCCAAATGTTTCGAAGAATGTTTAAATCCAGAGAAATAAGCTATTTTAACTAGTGACACGGACCGTGTCCATAGTGTCATTTCATTCTGCTACGTTAATAAATCATTAGCTCATCCATGAACATGATTTCTGCCCGAGTCCCGTCGGATTGCATCGGCTGTGGGGATGAAGACCACAACTCCCACGATTCCACACTCAGTCACAGCGTCATCAAACTACGCCTTTGTCTCTTTGTTTATTTTGAATACGTGCCCTCTAGCTGTGAAAATTACATATTGAGCCTTTAAATTATGTATCTTAGGCCCACCAAGGCTGCATTTATTTGATGAAAAATACAGCAAAATCCTTCAGAAATCATCTAATATGCTGATTTGGTGCGCAATAATAACTTCTTATTATGACAGTTGAAAATAGTTCTGCTACTTACTATTTTTGTAGAAACTTTTTTCAAGATTCTTTGATATATAAAAAAAACTGCATTTATACAAAATAATAAAAAAGTAGAGCAGAAATAAGTCTTTACTGTCACTTTTGATTAATTTAATGTGTCCTTGCTAAATAATATATATTATTTATATAAAAACAATCCCACTGACCCCAAAAATGTAAACAGTAAATGTTACGTTATGTCACAAGTGTGGCAAATGTGACCTCTCTGAATATCAAAATGCCCCCTGTGATTCATCCCAACACCGATGCTGCCCAGGGAAGAAAAGTGGCATATGGTCTATCTCTTGTATTTCCACACCTAAAACGAGACAGACTCAGGGGGAAAGGGCCAGAGAAACTCCCCATGCTGTGGCACTAAACCTGGGATGTCTTTAGTCCCCAGGGTGGAACACTGTGACAGGTGGGTTGTTTCTGCAGCTTGTCTCCGGGGCTGTAACCCGGGGACATGGGCACGAGAGTACACCAAGACAAGATCAGATGAGATGAGGGGATGTGAAAGACTGACAGAGAGGAAAAGAGAGAAAAGGGCAGACAGGCAGAAAGGGAATTTTCCCCTGTGAACACACACAATGGTTTCCCTGCACTGCGCGCATGTATTTATCCATGTGTGTTCGATGCCTGTTTGGACAGCTTTTGTTTTGCATAAAGCAATTAAAGAACACAAAATGATTAAGAGGAGGATCTTCTAAAACGCATGGTGTTTGTCAAACCAACAAATGAATTCAAACTGGAGCAGGTCAGGTCACCGGCTTAAGAAACGTTCTTTATCCCACCATCTATGTGTGCTGGTTGTTAGTAAAAACACACATCCCACAGATGTGCCAACAAATGCAACAAAAACCAACTAAAGTAACAAAAATGCAACCACGATCCCAACCGGAATACTACAAACTACTGTGTTTCATTCATGCTGGTGAGCCATTCCCACTGGGTACAATCAGATCTGACAGAACACTTGACTAAACACGGTCCAGGGACACACCGACAAAGCCCTAATGCCTTCACCAGGCAGCCAATTCATATTTATGAGAGTAACCCCACAGAGAATCAGAACATTAAACACAAAACCAAAGCCCAGAACACACTCCAGCACAGCCTCACGTCATCAATTTCTCTCCAGGGTGTTGACTCAGATCAGTTGTCCACTTCAATACATAAACTAATGAGATCAGAAAGAAAATTATAAAAGCTGATTCTAGATCAGCTAAGATGTATTATAAATGATCTGGAATCACTCTTACCAAGAATGAACAAAATAAAACCACACCCAAGGAAATACATTATTCACACACATCCCCTATAGATCATTTCTAAGCAGAAGTCATCATGGGTAAACGTATATACTGTAATGGCGAACAGACGATGTAAGCAAATATGATCGTTGATCCCTTTTTGTTCCAAAAGTAAAAGAAAGAAAGCCACGGTAGCACTTCCGATGGCTTTCCAATACAGAAAAAAATATATAGAGATGGATTAAGGTAGTCAGAAGACAGAAAGATAGAAAGATTACTGGAGTATATTTTACAGTAAAATTAAAAATTACATGTTTAATTTGGGGCTTTTTGTAACTTAATGCCAAAGTAATATTGTTACAAATAATTATTTAAAAAAAATAATAATAATTCAAATATAAAAAGCACTGAACTTGTAGAAAAAAGTGATCACAGTCTGTGAAAAAGATACATTGGTTAAATTGGTTACAAATACCCCCATAGCACTTCAATTTAAATCGCCTCATTACAGCATTACATAATTCAATGTGTTAAAAACAATACTTTTTTTCCATAAAAATAGGATACCGATTAACTCACTTTAATTCACAACGCCAAATATGGCACAATTATGCTAGATCCAGCACAAATACAAACGCACCTTTCTATAATACAACATACGGTTTAGCTCACTTTCGCTCCCAAAAGGCAGACTTAATGCAATTTTTAAACGACGCGTCTAAATGTGGCACAATTACGCATGCAACTCTGATGTCGGATGATGTCAGTCGTATTGCGTCATTTCATCTTATTATAGCGTTCATTTTTCGAACCTGTTCGCATCCTCACTCATTCTCTCGGGCGCGCGCATCTCCAAGTCCCCTTTACGCGTTCCTCAAGCAGCGAGAAGGAAGCTGAAAGAAATCTGGACACATCGCGTCGCAAACTGTCACCACACGAAGCCAGCAGTCATAAATTCACAGCTAGACTCAGAGTGGTCCCACTTATTAAACTGACATAATCAATTAATCATCCATTTTAATTAGCTCAAGGCAAATATACGTCTGCAACAACAAAGTACGTGACCCGTGCTCATAAATCTGTCTCTGCATATCACTGAATCTGACATATAAAATATGGATTTCTTAGAGCAAAGACGCCACATCTAAATGACACTGGAAGTGGATTCATTTGACACTCTGACATTATTGACAGTGAATTGCGAATAATTGGGGAAGGACTTGCGTTAAGGTCATGACTCTATTTCATGCAAATATTTGACTTAATGTATTTATTTCACTTGATTAATAAGATGCGTAATGGATGTGGAGCGATGCGCAAAGGAAACACTAAAGTTCTGTTACACATCACAGCGCATTTCAACACAATCTGTAAGATTCATCTCCAACTACATAATAGCAAAATCACCAGCACTGCTGTCATTATAATAAGATTTACAACGCATTGTCTTGACCGCGCACAGGATCATTGCCAAACAAAGAGAAGCCAAAAAGAGTAATTACTTGCAATGGCTTAAATCTACATTTTGAAACGTTTAGGAACTCCTTAACTTTTCCAGCTCACACTCGTTTTCAGAGATAAGTAACTGTAATCACTTAAATCAGATTTTTATATACTACTTTTTACAGATGAGTCACGCGGAAACGCTTAGAGAAAATACAGTTGTTAAAAAAAAACGTAATACTTCGCAATGAGAAGAAAGAGATATCTAAAACTAATCAGATATATAGACACATCTACAAGTGTGCCTTTTCTTGCGTAAAAAAATAATATATGTTATTTATGATTAACTCACCTATTAAGGAATCGTCTGTCTCCTCTGACCTGCCGGCATTCTCGCGTTTTCCCTCTCCTGTTTAGTCTTCCTTCACTTTCATTGATAACGAATTCCTCAAGAACGCAAGCCTGTGGCAGGACGAGGATCGTGCTCATTCACACTGAAGCGCGGAGAGAGAGAGAGAGAGAGAGAGAGAGAGAGCCTGAATGACTGAGCGCGTCCTCCATCAGGTTAAGTCATATTCATGAAAAAAAA